>NW_028134751.1:0-90000 GCF_964662115.1 Mustela nivalis | reverse complement strand
CGTGGACGAATCTTCCTCTCTGAGGATTTGGCCCGATTCGCAATTGCTTTTCGTCAATCTGTGGGATGGGATGACTCATTTCAGTTTTGTTACCTCAGGTGTCCCACCAAAAGAGGAATTCCAAAGCTAAGCCTTGGGGAAGACTGAAGGAAAAACCAGAACTATGGTAAAAAATTGGGGCCTAGTGGAATGGCAGGCCCAATATGCTGTCTCTTCATCCAGCCACTGAGTGGCCTTACTTGAGGACTGGGCTCAGCCTGAGGGTCACAATGTGTGTTTGTGACCTATGTGGCCCGCGAGCATGGGCGGGGCCTCATGGGCCACACTGGTTTCAACTACACTGAACGTTGGACAACATGCTAACCACAAGGTTTCTTGCCATGGGGAAGGAGTTCTGGTTTCAGCATCACCTTCAACCCCGGGCAGTGTTTGGAGATAAGGTCTAGGTTCTGAAACCTGAAAACCGAGGTTGGGAAGAGATGACGACCTAAGGCCATGGTGGCTCGATGTGCTCAGTGTGTGGCCAGCTGTCTGGGAGGGGCCAGGGGGTCCAGGCTCAGGCTGTGTCAGAAAGGGCATTAGTGCCCTGGTCAGCCTATGTATTTGGGGTACAGCCAAGGTCGGTGCAGGTTGATCCTCATTTGGGGTTACTAGATAGCCCCAGAGGACAATGTTTTTCTTCTGGCGGGCATGCAGAGTGCGGCATTGTAGTTCTGGATTGCCAAACTGGAGGGCTTGTGGGCCAGTAGTCTGACGACAAAAGTCTGAGAACACAAGCTACGCTTAGGTTTCTGGGTGAGGCCATGGAGGCACAATCTACAGACCTGAATCGAGATCTCGTGCATCTGAAGTCAGGGCGAGGATCAGACGATCGCTCAGGTTGGAGTTTCTGTCCCTGATGGCCCCTTCATGAATGGGGGGGCTTCACGAGGCCATGGGGGTTTTCCCACGATGGGAGTTGTGAGAAGCTCCAAACTGCAGAGAGTCTTCTGCAGGACAATTGAGACCTGTTGTTTGGCTCCAGGCCAATGATTCTGAGCAGGGTTCTAAGGATGGATGGCTGGGTAGCCCACCTCACATTCCAATTGTCTCCTAGCAACAAGACAGGTTAGATCTCCTGGATCTGTGGGGAGCAACCGAGGATGCTGCATTGAAATGGACACCCCTGGGGATGGGTCCTAATGTGCCTTTGTGTCTAAGGAGACCTTGGAATGAAGCGGTGGCACTTGGGCCCTAAAGAGTTCTACTAAACAGAGGCTTTGACACAGCTCCAACGTGCAAGTTTCCGATGTGTAGATGAGATGTTTTCTGAAGGGTGAGTCAAGAAACAGCTATATGTTGCTTTTGAAATCCAGGCCTCTGAGGAGAGATTCCTGGAAACCAAAGAAATGGATCTGATTAGTGCCTAGGGGCCTGTTCTTTCCTTTTTACCTCTGGGGACATCTGTCTATGGGTCTGAGTGCAGGTAGGGGCTCTGTAGGGCTCAGATTGCACCTGTTTTTCCTGGGAAGCCACCACTATTGAGATGGATCAGGGAATTTGGAGGTTTATCCTATTAGAAGGGTTGTGGCCATTGGAATGGGCACACACAATTCCCTTGGAGAGGGCAAGTACAGTCCTCAGGTTTGGCTCCAGGGGCCTGAGCCTGTAGGTTGTGTAGGCCAGGGCTGTTTGGACAGTTGTCTGAAAACACAAACTCGGCTTATGTTTCGGGTCATAGGTATGGCAGGACTGATCTACAGACCATGAGGAGAACTCTTCGGGATTTGAAAGAAGGGCGACTGTGAGGCTCCTGCTCAAGTTTTTGTCTCTGGATATCGTGTCACTCATGGTCGTGGAATTTCTGGGTGACTTCATGGGAAATGTACGAGTCTTACTCTCTGTTCGTTTGGCCCCGTAAAAGAGTTTGGGGTCATTCTGTGGGCTGGAAGAAGTCCGTTTTTGTTGTTGTTGTTGTTGTTGTTGTTGTTTTCTTTTTTAACCTCAGGTGTCCCACCGAATGAGGGATTCCAGAGTAGAGCCCTGGGGAGGGGCGACTGGACAATCAGAAATCTGGTTAAAAATTGGGGCCTACGGACCTGTCAAGCCCATTATGACATCTAATGGTCCAGCCAAGGAGAGGACTTACTAGAGGACAGGACTCATGCTGAAGGTCACAATGCGTGTGTATGCCCTCGTCGCACTCAAGAATGGGCGGGGCCTCAGGGTGAATGCTGGTTTCTCCTACACTGAACGTTGGAAAACGTGCCAACCACAAGGGTTCTTGCCATGGGTAAGGAGGAGTTCTGATTTCTGCATCACACTCACCCCTGGGCAGTGATTGGAGATAAGGTCTCGGTCTGAAGCCTGAAAACTGAGGGAGGGAAGAGATCATGACCTAAGGCCATGGCGGGTTTTATGTGCTCAGTGTGCGGTCAGCTTTCTGGGTGTTGGTCAGGATGTCCGAGCTCAGGTTGTGTTCGTCAGTGCATTAGTGCCCAGGTTAGATTATATAATTTGGGTAAAGTCAAGTGCTGTGTAGGTTTATCTTCATTTAAGGTGCCTGGGCAGCTCATGAGGCAAAAATTTTTTTTCTAGAGGGCATGCAGGGTGCTGCATTGTGGGTCCGGAATTGCCAAACTTGAGGGCTTCGGGGCCAGGAGTGTGAGGACGGAAGTCTGAGAAGACAAGCTAGACTTGGGTTTCAGGGCGAGGGCACGGCAGGTACCCCCTGCAGATCTGAACCAATATCTCATGCATCTGAAGTCAGGGCGAGGATCAGACGTTGGCTCAGGTTGGAGTTTCTGAGCATGACGGCCGCTTCATGAAGGGAGCGGAATCTCGAGGCCATTGAGGTTTTCCCACGTTGGGAGTTGTGGGATGCCCCCTTCAAGGTTTCCTTCTGCGGGACAATTGAGACCTGTTGGATAGCTCCAGGACATCCCATATGGAATGACTCCAGAGCACCGTTCGCGGATGGATGCCTGGGAAGCCCGCCTCGCATTCCTATTGTCTCCTAGCAACAAGACAGTTTAGATCTGCTGGCTGCGGGAGCAACCGGGGTGGCTGAGTTGAAATGGACTTTCCTGAGGATGGGTCCTAATGTGTTTTTGTGTCCATGAGGGCCTTGGAATGGGGTGGTGGCTCCAGGACCCTGAAGTACTCTCCTAAGCTTGGACATGGCTCCCATGCACAGGTTTCCTTGTGGAGACGAGATGAGTTCTACTGGGTGTCTCAGGAAAACCCCTATGCTCGTATTGGAATCAGGCTTTTGAGGACACATGCCTCTAACCCAAAGAAATGGATCCTATTATGGCCTAGGGTCCTGTCTGGTTCAATCTTCTTCTCTGGGGACATCCATCTATGGTATGAGTGGAGGTCGATTATCAGCTGGTGTCAGACAGCCCTTGTTAGTTCCGGGCGACCTACACTATTGGGATGGCCTCAGGGAATTTAGAGGTTTCTACTAATTTGTACGATTTTGGACCATGGGATGGGCAGAATTCCCATGGATTGGTAGGCACAGTCCTAATGTGTGGCTCTAAGGGCCCAGCCTGGAGGGTGTGTGGCCCAAGACTTTGAGGACAGAAGTCTGAAAACACAAACTCAGCTTAGGTTTGGGGACGTAGGTATGGCAGGCCCGATCTACAAACCATGAGAAGAACTCTTCAGGATATGAAGAAAGTGCGAGTCTGAGGCGCTTGCTCAGGCTTTTGTCTCTGGATTTTGTATCAGCGATGGCCGTGGAATGTCGGGGAGGCCTCATGGGCCGTGGACGAATCTTCCTCTCTGAGGATTTGGCCCAATTCGCAATTGCTTTTCGTCAATCTGTGGGATGGGATGACTCATTTCAGTTTTTTTACCTCAGCTGTCCCACCAAAAGAGGAATTCCAAAGCTAAGCCGTGGGGAAGACTGAAGGAACAACCAGAACTATGGTAAAAAATTGGGGCCTAGTGGAATGGCAGGCCCAATATGCTGTCTCTTCATCCAGCCACTGAGTGGCCTTACTTGAGGACTGGGCTCAGCCTAAGGGTCACAATGTGTGTTTGTGACCAATGTGGCCTGCGAGCATGGGCGGGGCCTCATGGGCCACACTGGTTTCAACGACACTGAACGTTGGACAACATGCCAACCACAAGGTTTATTGCCATGGGGAAGGAGTTCTGATTTCAGCATCACCTTCAACCCCGGGCAGTGATTGGAGATAAGGTCTAGGTTCTGAAACCTGAAAACCGAGGTTGGGAAGAGATGACGACCTAAGGCCATGGCGGCTCCATGTGCTCAGTGTGCGGCCAGCTGTCTGGGAGGGGCCAGGGGGTCCAGGCTCAGGCTGTGTCATAAAGGGCATTAGAGCCCTGGTCAGCCTTAGTATTTGGGGTACAGCCAAGGTCGGTGCAGGTTGATCCTCATTTGGGGTTACTGGATAGCCCCAGAGGACGATGTTTTTCTTCTGGCGGGCCGGCAGAGTGCTGCATTGTAGTTATGGATTGCCAAACTGGAGGGCTTGTGGGCCAGTAGTCTGACGACAAAAGTCTGAGAACACAAGCTAGGCTTAGGTTTCTGGGTGAGGCCATGGCAGGCACAATCTACAGACCTGAATCGAGATCTCGTGCATCTGAAGTCAGGGCGAGGATCAGACGATCGCTCAGGTTGGAGTTTCTGTCCCTGATGGCCCCTTCATGAATGGGGGGGCATCACGAGGCCATGGGGGTTTTCCCACGATGGGAGTTGTGAGAAGCTCCAAACTGCAGAGAGTCTTCTGCAGGACAATTGAGACCTGTTGTTTGGCTCCAGGCCAATGATTCTGAGCAGGGTTCTAAGGATGGATGGCTGGGTAGCCCACCTCGCATTCCTATTGTCTCGTAGCAATAAGACAGGTTAGATCTCCTGGATCTGTGGGGAGCAACCGAGGATGCTGCATTGAAATGGACACCCCTGGGGATGGGTCCTAATGTGCCTTTGTGTCTAAGGAGACCTTGGAATGAAGCGGTGGCACTTGGGCCCTAAAGAGTTCTACTAAACAGAGGCTTTGACACCGCTCCAACGTGTAAGTTTCCCATGTGTAGATGCGAAGTTTTCTGAATGGTGAGTCAAGAAACAGCTATATGCTGCTTTTGAAATCCAGGCCTCTGAGGAGAGATTCCTGGAAACCAAAGCAATGGATCTGATTAGTGCCTAGGGGCCTGTTCTTTCCTTTTTACCTCTGGGGACATCTGTCTATGGGTCTGAGTGCAGGTAGGTGCTCTGTAGGGCTCAGATTGCCCCTGTTTTTCCTAGGAAGCCACCACTATTGAGATGGATCACGGACTTTGGAGGTTTATCCTATTAGAAGGGTTGTGGCCATTGGAATGGGCACACACAATTCCCTTGGAGAGGGCAAGTACAGTCCTCAGGTTTGGCTCCAGGGGCCTTAGCCTGTAGGTTGTGTAGGCCAGGGCTGTTTGGACAGTTGTCTGAAAACACAAACTCGGCTTATGTTTTGTGTCATAGGTATGGCAGGACTGATCTACAGACCATGAGGAGAACTCTTCGGGGTTTGAATGAAGGGCGAGTGTGAGGCTACTTCTCAAGTTTTTGTCTCTGGATATCGTGTCACTCATGGTCGTGGAATTTCTGGGTGACTTCATGGGAAATGGACGAGTCTTACTCTCTGTTGGTTTGGCCCCGTCCAAAGAGTTTGGGGTCATTCTGTGGGCTGGAAGAAGTCCGTTTTTTGTTGTTGTTGTTGTTGTTGTTGTTGTTGTTGTTGTTTTCTTTTTTAACCTTAGGTGTCCTATCGAATGAGGGATTCCAGAGTAGAGCCCTGGGGAGGGGCGACTGGACAATCAGAAATCTGGTTAAAAATGGGGGCCTAGGGACATGTCAAGCCCATTATGACATCTAATGGTCCAGCCAAGGAGAGGACTTACTAAAGGACAGGTTCATGATGAGGGTCACAATGCGTGTGTATGCCCTCGTCGCACTCAAGAATGGGCGGGGCCTAAGGGTGAATGCTGGTTTCTCCTACACTGAACGTTGGACAACGTGCCAACCACAAGGGTTCTTGCCATGGGTAAGGAGGAGTTCTGATTTCTGCATCACACTCACCCCTGGGCAGTGATTGGAGATAGGTCTCGGTTCTGAAGCCTGAAAACTGAGGGAGGGAAGAGATCATGACCTAAGGCCATGGCGGGTTTTATGTGCTCAGTGTGCGTTCAGCTTTCTGGGTGTTGGTCAGGAGGTCCGGGCTCAGGTTGTGTTCGACAGTGCATTAGTGCCCAGGTTAGACTATATAATTTGGGTAAAGTCGAATGCTGTGTAGGTTTATCCTCATTTAAGGTGCCTGGGCAGCTCATGAGGCAATAATTTTTTTTCTAGAGGGCAGGCAGAGTGCTGCATTGTGGGTCCGGAATTGCCAAACTTGAGGGCTTCGGGGCCAGGAGTGTGAGGACGGAAATCTGAGAAGACAAGCTAGACTTGGGTTTCAGAGCGAGGGCACGGCAGGTACCCCCTTCAGATCTGAACCAATATCTCATGCATCTGAAGTCAGGGCAAGGATCAGACGTTGGCTCTGGTTGGAGTTTCTGTGCATGACGGCCGCTTCATGAAGGGAGCGGAATCTCGAGGCCATTGAGGTTTTCCCACGTTGGGAGTTGTGGGATGCCCCCTTCAAGGATTCCTTCTGCGGGACAATTGAGACCTGTTGGACAGCTCCAGGACATCCCATATGGTATGACTCCAGAGCACCGTTCGCGGTTGGATGCCTGGGAAGCCCGCCTCGCATTCCAATTGTCTCCTAGCAACAAGACAGTTTAGATCGGCTGGCTCTATTGATGACCCCCACCATCATGAAGGGGCCATCCTGAACAGAAACTTCAACCTGAGCCTACGTCTGATCCTCGCCCTGACATCAGATGCATGAGATTTAGATTTAGCTCTACAAAGTGTGCCTGCCATGATCTTGACCCAAAACCTAAGCCTAGCTTGTGTTCTCACACTTCCTTCCTCACAATTCTGGCCCACAAGCCCTCCAGTGTGAGAATTCCGTCGCCACAATGCAGCACTCTTCCTTCCCTCCAGAAGAAAAACGTTGCCCCTGGGGCTACCCAGAAACGCCAAATTAGGATCAATCTGCATGCCATCAACTTTACTCCAATTATACAGTCTAAGCTTGGCACTAATGCCCTGTCTGACACAGCCTGAGCCTGGACCTCCTGGATGACACCCAGAAAGGTGGTGTCACACCTAAGGACTGTGCCAGTGCTCTCCAAGGGTACTCTGCCCGTTTCATTTGCCACAACCTTACAGATTAGGAGAAACCTCCAATTCCCAAGACGAGCCCAATAGTGTTGGCCTCCCCCAACAAACATGGGTGATCTGACACAAGCGGAGCAGTGACCTCCATTCTGAATCTTAGACAGAGACACTCAGAGGAGAATATTGAAAAGGACAGGCCCCTAGACCGTAATCAGATCCATTGCTTTGGATTCCAGGCATTGTTCCCCAGATGCTTGGTTTCCAATACCAGGTTGTGGGGGTTTCAGAACAAATCTCGTCTCTACATGGGAAACTTGCTCTTTGGAGCTGCATCAAAACCTCAGGTTAGGAGAATTCTTCAGGGAAACAGAGCCACTGCCCCATTCCAAGGGATCCATGGACACAAATCCACATCATGACTGATCCTCCTGAGAGTGCATTTCAATACAGCCCCCTCGGTTGTTCCCCCAGTGACAGCAGATCGAATCCTCCTTTTCACTAGGACACAACTGGAATGCAAGTTGGACTGCCTAGGCATCCATCATTAGAACTGTGCTTTGGAGCATTTCTTATGGGACGTCCTTGATCCATCCAAAAGGTCGTGACTGTCCCGCTGACGGAATCCTTGTGGTTTGGAGCATCACACACTCACAAAGTTGGAAATCTTCCATGGTTTCCTGATGCCCCCCCCCCACCTTCATGAAGGGGACATCATGTTCAGAAACTCCAACCTAAGCCAACATCTGATCCTCGCCCTGACTTCAGATGCACGAGATCTCATTTCAGGTCTGTAGAGTGTGCCTGCCATGTCACCGCTGCGAATTCTAAGCTGAACTTGTGTTCTCAGACTTCCGTCCAAAAACACCTGGCCCACAAGCCCTGAAGTTGACAATTCTGGAGCCAGAATGCAGCACTCTGCCTGCCCTCCAGAAGAAAATCTTTGCCCTATGGGGCCAACCAGAAACCCCAAATGAGGACCAACCTTCACATCACTCGACTGTACCCCAATTATACAGTCTAGCCTGGGGACTAATGCCCTGCCTGACACAGCCTGAGCCCAGACCTCATGATGGACACAGACATCTGGCCGCACACTAAGTGCATCGGACCCACCATGGACTTAGGTCGTCATCTCTTACCAACCTCGGTTTTCAGGCTTCAGATTCTAGACCTTATCTCTACACACTGCCATGCCATGTACGTGATGCAGAAATCAGAACTCCTCCTTCCCCATGACCAGAAACCCTGTGGTTGGTATGTTGTCCATCGTGCAGTGTAGGAGAAACCAGCATGGCCCATGAGGCCTCAGACATGCTTGAGGGCTGCAATGGGCACAAACACACATTAGGACCCTAAGCATGAACCCTGGCCTCAAGTAAAGCCTCTCCGGGGCTGGACCAAGAGCCCACATATGGAGATTACCATGCCCCTACTCCCCAAACCTTAACCAGTGCTTGAGAAGTCTAGTCACCCCTACTCAGATCTCTTCTCTAGAATCCCTCCTTGGTGGGACACATGAGGTTAAAAAAAAATAGAGAAAGGACTTCTACCGTCCAAAGAATGACCGCAAACACTTGGAATTGGGCCAAATTCACAGAGAGAAATACTCGTCCATGGCTGATGAGGCCACCCTGACATTCCACGGCCACCATTGACACAAAATCCGGAGACAAAAGCCTGAAAAAGCGCCACACACTCGCCCTTTGTTCAAAGCCTGAAAAATTCTCACGGTCTGTAGATCGGGCCTGCCATACCTATGTCCCCAAACCTAAGCCAAGTTTCTGTTTTCAGACTTCTGTCTCCATTGTCCTGGCCCACACACCCTCAAGGCATGGCCCCATGGAGCCACACCTCAGGACTGTGCCTGCCCTCTCCATGGGAATTCTGCTCATTCCTTTGGCACAACCTGACAGATTAGGAGAAACATCCGAAGTCCCCGAGGCCACCCCAATATTGTAGGATGTCCGGGACAAACAGGGACCATCTGCCACAATCTGAGCCACTACCTCCAATCAGACCTGTAGATAGATATCCATAGAAAAGAAGATTGAACAGGACAGGCACCTAGGCCCTAAACGGATCCATTGCTTTTGTTTTCACGTATCTCTCCTCAGAGGCCTGGATTCCAATACCAGCACATGGGGGTTTCTGGAGCTACCAATCAGAACAAATCGCATGCCACATGGGAATCATGCTATATGGAACTGTGTCTAAACCTCCAGTTAGGAGAAAATTTCACGTCACTGGAGCCACCGCCCCATTCCAATGTCTCAATGGACACAATCCCACATTATGACCCATCCTCAGGAGAGTCTATTTCAACTCAAACCTGGCGGTTGCTCACCCAGTGCCAGCAGATCAAACCTGCTTTGTCACTAGGAGACAATTGGAATGCGAGTTTGTTGCCCAGGTATCCGTTGTTAGAACTCTGCTCTGGAGAAATTCCTAATGGGGTGTCCTTGATCCATTCAACAGGTCTCAACTGTCCTGCAGAAGGAATCCTTGTAGTTTGCAGCATCACACACTCGCACCGTGGGAAAACCTCCATGGCCTCGTGATGCCTCCACCTTCAGGTAGAGGACATCATGGACAGAAACTTCCGTCTGATTCGCCCTGACTTCAGATGCATGAGATCTCAATTCAGCTCTGCAGAGTGTTCCTGCCTTGCCCTCGCCCCAAAACCTAAGCCAGCTCGCGTTCTCAGACTTCCGTCCTCACACTCCTGGCCCACAAGCCTTCCACTTTGGGAATTCTGGAGACAAAATGCAGCACTCTGCCTGCCCTCCAGAAAAGAGACTTTGCCCTAGGGGTCTACCCAGAAACATCAAATGAGGATCAACCTGCAATTCTCTAGACTGTACCCCAGTCTAGCCTGGGCACTAATGCCCTGTCTGACACAGCCTGACCCCAGACCTCGTGACCAACACCCAGACACCTGGCCTCACACTGAACACATCGAACATGCCATGGCCATAGGTCATCATCTCTTCCCAACCTTGGTCTTCAGGCTTCAGAAGCTAGACGTTATCTCCACTCACAACTAAGTGATGTACGTGATGCAGAAATCAGAACTTCACCTTCCCCATGACCAGAAACCTTGTGGTTGGCATGTTGTCCAACGTTCAGTATATGAGAATCCAGCATGGCCCATGAGGCCTCAGACATGCTTGAGGGCTGCGATGGGCACAAACACACATTAGGACCCTAAGCATGAACCCTGGCCTCAAGTAAAGCCTCTCCGGGGCTGGACCAAGAGCCTGCATATGGGACTTGCCATGCCCCTACTCCCCCAATCCTAGCCAGAGCTTGAGAAGTCTAGTCAACCTTATTCAGAGCTCTTTTCTGGAATGGCTCTTTGGTGGGACACATAAGGTAAAAAAAAAAAAAAAAACCAAGATAAAGAAAAAAAAAAAGTAAGGACTCCTACCATCCAAAGAATGACCCCAAACACTTGGAATTTGGCCAAATCCACAGAGAGAAATACTCGTCCATGGTCGATGACGCCAGCCTGACATTCCACGGCCACCATTGACACAAAATCTGGAGACAAAAACCTGAAAAAGCGCCACACACTTGCCCTTTGTTCAGAGCCCCCAAAATTCTCAAGGTCTGTAGATCGGGCCTGCCATACCTATGTCCCCAAACCTAAGCCGAGTTTGTGTTTTCAGACTTCTGTCTCCATTGTCCTCACCCACACACCCTAAAGGCTGGGCCCCATGGAGCCACACCTCAGGACTGTGCCTGCCCTCTCCAAGGGAATTCTGCTCATTCATTTGGCACAACCTGACAGATTAGGAGAATCATCCAAAATCTCTGAGGCCATCCCAATAGTGTAGGATGTCCTGGACATACAGGGACCCTCTGGCACAAGCTGAGCCACTACCTCCAATCAGAACCTTAGACAGATATCCATAGAAAAGAATATTGAACAAGACAGGCACCTAGGCCCTAACTGGATCCATTGCTTTTGTTTTCAGTCATCTCTCCTCAGAGGCCTAGATTCCAATACCAGCATAAGGGGGTTTCCAGAGATACCTATCAGAAAAAATCTCGTCTCCACATGGGAATCTTGCTCTATGGAGCTGTGTCATAACCTCCAGTTAGGAGAAAACTTCAGGTAACTGGAGCCACTGCCCCATTTGAATATCTCCATGGACACAATCCCAAATTATGACCCATCCTCAGGAGAGTCCATTTCAACTAAACCCCCTCGGTTGCTACCGCAGAGCCAGCAGATTGAACCTGCCTTGTCGCTAGGAGACAATTGAAATGCGAGTTGGGCTCTTCAGGCATCCATCCTTAGAACCCTGCTCTTGCGTCATTCCTTATGGGACATCCTTGAGCCATCCAACAGGTCTCGACTGTCCCACAGGAGTCCTTGTGCATGGACCACCTAACAACTCATATCATGGAAAGCTTCCAAGGTCACATGATGCCCCCAATCTTCATGAAGGCAGATCATGGAAAGAAACTCCAACCTGAGCCAACAGCTGATCTTCGCCTTGACTTCAGATGCATGAGATCTTGATTCAGCTCTTCAGAGTGTACCTGCTGTGCCCTCACCCCAAAACCTAAGCGTAGCTAGTGTTCTCCGACTTCCGTCCTCACTCTCCTGGACCACACGCCCTCTATTTTGGGATTTCCGATGACACAGTGCTGCACTCTGCCTGCACTCTAGAAGAAAAATATTGCCCTATGGGTCTACCCAGAAACCTCAAATGAGGATAAACCTGCACGTCACTCAACTGTACACCAAATATAGTCTAGCCTGTGCACTAATGCCCTGTCTGACATAACCTGAGGCCTGAATTCCCAACCGACACCCAGACAGCTTGCAGTACACTGAGAACATCTGAACCGCCATGGCCTTAGGTCGCCATCTCTTTCCAACTTCGGTTTTCAGGCTACAGAATCCTAGACCTTATCTCTACTCACTTCCCATGGGTGAACGTGATGCAGAAATCAGAACTCCTCCTTCCCTCTCGCCAGAATCTTGTGGTTGGCATCTTGTCCAACGTTCAGTGGAGGACCCCTGTAGGGCCTACAGGGGTAGTAGTAGGGCCCCTGAGGGTAGTGTAGGGTCCCTGAGGCCCTGCCTATGCTTAAGAGCTGCGGTGGGCTCAAACACACATTGGGACCCTCAGTTTGAGCCCTGTCCTCAAGTAAAGCCTCTCAGTGGCTGGACCATGAGCCCACATATGGGGCCTGCCATGCCCCAAGTCACCCAAACTTAACCAGAGGTAGAGACATCTAGTCACCCCTACTCAGGGCTCTGCTCTGGAATCCCTCTTTGGTGGGACATTTGAGGTAAATAAACACAGAAAGGACTCCTCCCACTCACAGAATGACCCCAATCACTTGGGATTGGGCCATGCCAAGTGATTGGGGTCCAGAGAGAAAGACTCGTCCATGGCCCATGAGGCCAGCCCGACATTCCACGGCCACTATTGACACAAAATCCAGAGACATAAGCTTCAGCAAGCGTTCACACTCACCCTTAGGTCATAGCCCAAAAAATTCTCCTCATGGTCTGTAGATTGGGCCTGCCATACCTACGTCCCCAAACCTAAGCCGAGTTTCTGTTTTCAGACTTCTATCCTGACATCCCTGTCCCACACACCCTCCAGACTGAGGCCCCTGGAGCCACACCTCAGGACTGTGCCTGCCCTCTCCAAGGAAATTCTTCCCATTCCATTGGCCACAACCCTACAGATAAGGAGAAACCTCCAAAGTCCCAGAGGCCATTCCAATAGTGTAGGCCACCCAGGACAAAGAGGGGCGATCTCTCACAAGCTGAGCAACGACGACAACTCACCCGTAGACAGATAACCCAAGAGAAGAAGATTAAACTGGACTGGCCCCTAGAATGTAATTGGTTCCATTGCTTTTTTTTCTAAGCATCTCTCCTCAGAGGCCTGTTTTCCAATACCAGCATATGGGGGATTCCAGAGATACCAATCAGAACAAATCTTGTCTTCACATGGGAAACTTATCCTTTGGAGCTCTGTAAAAGCCTCCAGTTAGGAGAAACCTTCAGGTAGCCGGAGCAACCGCCCTATTCCATGGTCTCCATGGACACATACCCGCATTATAACCATTCGGCAGGAGAGTACATTTCAACTCAGCCCCGTCGATTACTCCCCCAGAGGCAGAATATCAAACCTGCCTTGTCGCTAGGAGACAACTGGAATGCAAAGCAGACTCTCTAGGCATCCATCCTTGGAATCCTGCTCTGGCGCCGTTCCATATGGGATGTCCTGGAGCCTTCCAACAGGTCTTGACTGTCCCACAGAAGGAATCCTTGCAGATGGGAGCATCTCACAACTCCTATCGTGGGAAAACCTACATGGCCTCATGAGATGCTCCCCTTTATAAAGGGGCCATCATGGACAGAAACTCCAACCTGAGCCAACTTCTGATGCATTGCTTTGGTTTCTAGGTATCTCTCCTCAGAGGCCTGGTTTCCAATATCAGAATATGGGGGTTTCCTAAGGAAACAATCAGAACAGATCTCATCTCCACATGGGAAACTTGCTCTTTGGAGCTGTGTCAATACCTCAGGTTAGGAAGATCCTTCAGGGCGCTGGCGCCATGGCCCAATCCCAAGTTCTCCAAGGACACAAACTTACATTATGATCCATTCTCAGGAGAGTCCATTTCAAATCAGCCCCCTCGGCTGCTCACCCTGAGGCAGCAGATCAAACCTTCCTTGTCACTAGGAGACAGTTAGAATGGGAGGCGGGCTGCCCAGGCATCCATCCTTAGAACCCTGCTCTGGAGAACTTCTTTATGGGACGTCTTGAATCCAACCAACCTGTCTTGACTGTCTCGCAGAATGTATCCTTGTGGTTTGAAGCATCACACAATAACACTGTGAGAAAACCTCCATTTCCTCATGATGCCCCACACCTTCATAAATGGGCCATCATGGACAGAAACTCCATCCTAAGCAAAAGTCTGATCCTCGCCCTGAATTCAGAAGCATGAGATCTCGATTCAGCACTTGAGAGTGTGCCTGCTGGGCCCTCTCCCCGAAACCTAAGCCAAACTTGTGTTCTCAGACTTCCGTCCTCAGAATCCTGGCCACACCCCTCCAGTTTGGAAATTCTGGAGACACAATGCAGCACTCTGCCTGCCCTCCAGAAGAAAAATGTTGCCCTATAGGGCTAACCAGAAACGCCAAATGAGTAACAACCTGCATGCCACTCGACCATACCCCAATTATACAGTCTAGCCTGTGCACTAAAGCCCTGTCTGACACAGCCTGAGGGCAGACCTCCAGTCCAACACCCAGACAGCTGGCCGTACACAGAGCATATCACACCCACAATAGCTTTAGGCCATCATCTCTACCCAACCTCAGTTTTCACCTTCAGAACCTAGACCTTATCTCCACTCACTGCTCAGGAGTGAACGTGATGCAAGAATCAGAACTTCTCCTTCGCCTTGGCAAGAAACCTAGTGGTTGGCATGTTGTCCAATGTTCATTGTAGGAGAAAGCAGCATGGACTAGGAGGCCCCACCTATCCCTGAGGGCCACAATGTGCACAAACACACTTTGTGACCCTCAGCGTGAGCCCTATCCTCATGTAAAGCCTCTTAGTGACTGGAACAACAGCCCACATATGGGGCTGGCCAAGCCCCTAGTCCCCCAATCTCAACCAGAGTTCGAAATGTCTAGTCACCCCTACTCAGGGCTCAACTCTGGAATCCCTCTTTGGTGGGACACCTGAGGTAAAAAAAAAAAAAAATACAGAAAGGACTCTTCCCATCCACAGAATGATCCCAACCATTTGGTATCAGGCCAAATCATCAGAGAAAGAATTGTCCATGGCACTTGAGGACACCCCGACATTCCGCGGCCACCGTTGACCCAAAATCCAGAGACAAAAGCCTGAGCAAGCGCCACATACTAGCCCTTTGTTCATAGCCCGGAAAATTCTCACAGTCTGTAGATCGAGCCTTCATACATACATCCCCAAACCTAAGCTGAGTTTGTGTTTTCAGACTTCTGTCCCCACAGTCCTGGCCCACACACCATCCAAGTTGGGGCCCCTGGAGCCACACCTCAGGACTGTGGCTTCCCTCTCCAGGGGAATTCTGCCATTTCCATTGGCCACAACCCTCAAAATTAGGAGTATCCTCCAATCTCCCCGAGGCCATCCGAATAGTTTTGGCTGCCCAGGACAAACAGGGATGATCTCTCACAAGTTAGGAAACTACCTCCACTCAGACCCAGAGACAGATATCCCCAGAGAATAAGATTGAACTGTACAGGCACTTAGGCCCTAATCAGATCCATTGCTTTTGATTCCAGTCATCTCTCCTCAGAGGCCTGGTTTCCAATACCAGCATATGGGAGATTCCTTAGGCACTCATCAAAACAATTCTCTTCTCTACATAGGAAACATACTCTTTAGAGCTCCATCAAAACCTCCGGTTATGAACATCCCTCAAGGCCCCGGATCAAGCACCCCATTCCAAGGTCTACATGGACACAAATGCACATTATGACCCATCCTCAACTCACACCTTTCAACACACCCGCCTAGGTTGCTCCCCTAGATCCAGCAGATCGAACTTGCCTTGGCTCTATGAGACACCTGGAATGGGAGGCAGGCTGCCCAGGCATCCATCCTTAGAACCCTGCTCTGGATAACTTCCTTATGGGATGTCCTGGAGCCATCCAACAGGTCTGGACTGTCCCACAGAAGGAATCATTGCGGTTTGGAGCATCTCACAATTCCCATCGTGGGAAAACCTCCATGTCCTCGTGACACCCTCCCCTTCATGAAGGGGCCGTCATGGACAGAAACTCCGACCTAAGCCAACTTCTGATCCTAGCTCTGTCTTCAGGTATACGGGATCTCGAATCATCTCTGCAGAGGGTGCCTGCCGTCCCCTCACCCCGAAATCTAAGTCTGGCTTGTGTTCTCAGAATTTTTTCCTCACACTCCTGGCCCACAAGACTTCCAGTTTGGGAATTCTGGAGCCACTAAGTGGCACTGTGTCTTCCCTCCAGAAGAAAAACGTTGCCCTTTGGGGCTACCCAGTAACCACAAATGAGTACCATCCTGCACGAAACTCGACTGCACCCCAATGATACAGTCTAGCCTGGGCATTAATTCCCTGTCTGCCACAGCCTGAGCCTGCACCTCCCAACCCACACTCAACAGCTGGCCGAACACTGAGCACATCAGACACACCATGGCCTTAGGTCTTCATCTCTTCCCAACCTCAGTTTTCAGGCTTCAGAACCTAGACCTTAAATCAAATCACAGTCCAGGAGTGAAAGTGTTGCAGAAAATAGAACTCCTTCTTCCCCATGGCCAGAAAATTTTGGTTGCCATATTGTGCAACGTTCAGTGTAGGAGAAACCAGCATGGTACATTAGGCCACGCCCTGACTTGAGGGGCTCCATGGGCACAAAAACACATTGTGAAACTCAGTGTGAGACCTATCCTCAAGGAAGGCCTCTCAGTGTCTGGACCAAGAGCCCACATATGGGGCTTGCCATGTTCTTAGGTCCCAATGTTAACCAGAGGTCTGGTTGTCCAGTTGCCCCCACCCACGACTCTGCTCTTGAATCCCTTTCTGGTGGTCCACCTGAGGTAAAAAAAAAAAACAAAAGACAAAAAACAATAAAAAGTAAACAAAAAAAAAAACAGAAAGTCTCCTCCCTTCCGACAGAATGACCCCAAACTCTTAGAAACGGGTCAAATACCCAGAAAGGGAGCCTCATCGATGAACATGAGGACACCCCGACATTCCATGGCAATCGGTGACACATTTCCAGAAAAAAAAAAAAAAAGCATGAGCAAGCACCTCAAATTCGCCCTTTGTTCATATGCCGAAGAGTTCTCCTCACGGTCTATAGAACGGGCCAGCCATACCTACATCACCCACCTAAGTGGAGTTTGTGTTTTCAGACTTTTGACCAAATAGCCCTGGACCACACACGCTCCACACTTGGGTCCCTGGAGCCACACCTCAGGACTGTGCTTCCCTTTCAAGGGAATTCTTCCCATTCCATTGGCCACAACCTTGCAAATGAGGAAAAACCTCCAAAGTCACCGAGGCCATCCCAATAGTGTAGGCCGCCCAGGACAAACAGGGGTGATCTCAAACCAGCTGAGCAACTACCTCCACTCAGACAACAGATGTCCCCAGAGAAGAGTATTGAACCGGACAGGACCCTAGGCCCTAATCAGATCCATTGCTTTGGTTTCCAGGCATCTCTCCTCAGAGGCCTCGTTTCCAATACCAGCATATGGTGGTTTAATGAAGCACCAATAAGAACAAATCTCGTCTCCCCATGGAAAACCTGCTTATTGGAGCTTTGTCATAACCTCTGGTTAGGAGAATCCTTCAGGGCCCTGGTGCCACTGCCGCATACCAAGGTCTCCATGGACTCAATCCAACATTAAGACCATCCTCAGGAAAGTCCATTTCAACTCAGCCCCCTCTGTTGCTACCCCAAGCCAGCAGATCAAACGTTTCTTGTTGCTAGGACACAATTGGAATGTGAGGGTGGCTGCCCAGGCATCCATACTTAGAACCCTGTTCTGGAAAAATACCTTATAAGACGTCCTGGAGCCATCCAACAAATCTTAATTGTCCCACAGAAGGAATCCTTGCGGTTTGGAGCATCTCACAACTCCAATAGTGGGAAAACCCCCATGGCCTCATAATGCCCCCCCTTCCTGAAGGGGCCAACATGGACAGAAACTCAAACCTGAGCCAAAGTCTGAACCTCGACCTGACTTCAGACGCATGAGATCTCAATTCAGCTCTGCAGAGTGTGCCTGCCATGTCCTTGCCCCGAAACCTAAGCCTAGCTTGTGTTCTCAGACTTCCGTCCTCACTGTCCTGGCCCATAAGCCCTCCAGTTTGGGAATTCCGAAGCCACAATGCAGCATGCTGCCTGCCCTCCAGAAGAAAAACTTTGCCCTATGCTGCTAATAAGAAACCCCAAATGATTTTCTAATGCATGCCACTCGATTGTAAAGCATTTATACAGCCCACCCTGTATACTAATGCCCTGTCTGGCACAGCCTGAGACAAGACATCCCAAACGACACCCAGAAAGCTGGCCCCAACCTGGACACATAGGACCCGCTATGGCTGTAGGTCGTCATCTCTTCCCAACCTCGGTTTTCATGCTTCAGAACCTAGACCTTATCTCAAATCACTGCCCAGGGGTGAACGTGATGCAGAAATTAGAATTCCTCCTTCCCCATGGCCAGAAACCTTGTGGTTGGCATGTTGTCCAACGTTCAATGTGGGAAAACCTGCATTGTCCGAAAGGCCACGCCAGTGCTTGAGGGCCGCCTAGGGCACAGACATGCATTGTGACCTGCAGCGTGAGTCCCGTATTAAAGTAACGCCTTTCAGTGGCTGGACCAAGATCCTGCATATGGGGCTTGTCATATCCATAGGCCCCCAGGCTTAACCAGAGGGCGAGTATTCCAGTTGTCAGTACCCACTGCTATGCTCTAGAATCCCTCTACTGGGGGGACACATGAAGCAGAAAACAGGACACTTCCCTTCCCACAGAAGGACTCTTGGGGGCTGGACAAACTACCAGAGAGGGAGACTTCTACGACCCATGAGGCAACTCCTACATTAAACGGCCATTGTGGACAAAACATCCAGAGACAAAAGCCTGAGCGACTGCCTCCCTCTCACCCTTCTTTCATATCCAGAGGAGCTCCCCTCATGGACTGTAGATCAGGCCTGCCGTAACCTCGGCCCCAAACCTGAGCTGAGTTAGGGTTTTTGGATGTCTGTCTGCACAGCCATGGCCCACACAGCCTCCAGGCTGGGGTCTCTGGAGCCACACCACAGTACTGTGCCTGCTCTCTCCTAAGAAACTACCCATTCCATTGGCCACAACTCTACAAAATAGTAGAAACCTCAAGGTCCCCAAGGACATCCCACTACCGCAAGCCACACTGGACAAATAGGGGCATTATGACACATGCTGAGCAACTACTACCTCCACGCAGACACACAGACAGATATCCGCAGAGACAGAAGATTGAAACAGACAGGCCCCTAGGCCCTATTATGAACTCTTGCTTTGGTGTCCAGGTATCACTCCTCAGAGGCCTGGGTTCGAAGACCAGCATACGGGGCTTTCCTGAGGCACCAGACAGAAGACCTCTCATCTCCACATGGGAAGCTTCCTTGTTGGGGTTGTGTCAAGCCCTTCGGGTTGGAGAATCCTGCAGAGTCCCTTAGCTACTGCCACATTCCAAGGTCTCCATGGCCACCAACCCACATTATGACTCATCCTCAGGAGAGTCCATTTAAACTCAGCCTTCTGGGTAGCTCACCCAAGAGCCCGCAGATTGAGCGTGCCTTGTCTCGACCAGGCAATGGGAAGGTGAGTTGGCGTTTCTCAGCATCCATCCTTACGGCCCTGCTCTCGAGTCTTTCTGTATGGGGCATCCTGGAACCATCCAATAGTACTCGACTGTCCTGAAGAAGGAAACTTTGAAGTTTGGAGCAGCTCACAACTCCCAGCGTAGGGAAACCTCCCTGGCCTCATGACGCCCCCACCCCCTTCAGGAAGGGGCCGTCATGGACACAAACTGCAGCCTGAGGCAACATCTGATACTCGCCCTGACCTCACCTGCAGGAGATCTCGATTCAGCCTCTGCAGAGTGGGCCTGCCATGCTCTTGGCCCCAAAACTCGTGCTAGCTTGTGTTTTCAGACTTCCTTCCTCACAATCCTGGCCACACCCCTCCAGTTTGGCAATTCTGGAGACACAATGCAGCACTCTGCCTGCCCTCCAGAAGAAAAATGTTGCCCTATAGGGCTAACCAGAAACGCCAAATGAGTAACAACCTGCATGCCACTCGACCATACCCCAATTATACAGTCTAGCCTGTGCACTAAACCCCTGTCTGACACAGCCTGAGGGCAGACCTCCAGTCCAACACCCAGACAGCTGGCCGTACACAGAGCATATCACACCCACAATGGCTTTAGGCCATCATCTCTACCCAACCTCAGTTTTCACCTTCAGAACCTAGACCTTATCTCCACTCACTGCTCAGGAGTGAACGTGATGCAAGAATCAGAACTTCTCCTTCGCCTTGGCAAGAAACCTAGTGGTTGGCATGTTGTCCAATGTTCATTGTAGGAGAAAGCAGCATGGACTAGGAGGCCCCACCTATCCCTGAGGGCCACAATGTGCACAAACACACATTGTGACCCTCAGCATGAGCCCTATCCTCATGTAAAGCCTCTTAGTGACTGGAACAACAGCCCAACCCACATATGGGGCTTGCCAAGCCCCTAGTCCCCCAATCTCAACCAGAGTTCGAGATGTCTAGTCACCCCTACTCAGGGCTCTACTCTGGAATCCCTCTTTGGTGGGACACCTGAGGTAAAAAAAAAAAAATACAGAAAGAACTCTTCCCATCCACAGAATGATCCCAACCACTTGGGATCAGGCCAAATCATCAGAGAAAGAATTGTCCATGGCCCTTGAGGACACCCCGACATTCCGCGGCCACCGTTGACACAAAATCCAGAGACAAAAGCCTGAGCAAGCGCCACATACTCGCCCTTTGTTCATAGCCCGGAAAATTCTCACAGTCTGTAGATCGAGCCTTCATACATACATCCCCAAACCTAAGCTGAGTTTGTGTTTTCAGACTTCTGTCCCCAAAGTCCTGGCCCACACACCATCCAAGTTGGGGCCCCTGGAGCCACACCTCAGGACTGTGGCTTCCCTCTCCAGGGGAATTCTGCCATTTCCATTGGCCACAACCCTATAGATTAGGAGTATCCTCCAATCTCCCCGAGGCCATCCGAATAGTGTTGGCTGCCCAGGACAAACAGGGATGATCTCTCACAAGTTAGGAAACTACCTCCACTCAGACCCAGAGACAGATATCCCCAGAGAATAAGATTGAACTGGACAGGCACTTAGGCCCTAATCAGATCCATTGCTTTTGATTCCAGTCATCTCTCCTCAGAGGCCTGGTTTCCAATACCAGCATATGGGAGATTTCTTAGGCACTCATCAAAACAATTCTCTTCTCTACATAGGAAACATACTCTTTAGAGCTCCATCAATACCTCCGGTTATGAACATCCCTCAAGGCCCCGGATCAAGCACCCCATTCCAAGATCTACATGGACACAAATGCACATTATGACCCATCCTCAACTCACCCTTTTCAACACACCCGCCTCGGTTGCTCCCCTAGATCCAGCAGATCGAACTTGCCTTGGCTCTATGAGACACCTGGAATGGGAGGCAGGCTGCCCAGGCATCCATGCTTAGAACCATGCTCTGGATAACTTCCTTATGGGATGTCCTGGAGCCATCCAACAGGTCTCGACTGTCCCACAGAAGGAATCATTGCGGTTTGGAGCATCTCACAATTCCCATCGTGGGAAAACGTCCATGTCCTCGTGACAACCTCCCCTTCAGGAAGGGGCCGTCATGGACAGAAACTCCGACCTAAGCCAACTTCTGATCCTAGCTCTGTCTCAGGTATACGGGATCTCGAATCATCTCTGCAGAGGGTGCCTGCCGTCCCCTCACCCCGAAATCTAAGTCTGGCTTGTGTTCTCAGAATTTTTTCCTCACACTTCTGGCCCACAAGCCTTCCAGTTTTGGAATTCTGGAGCCACTATGTGGCACTGTGTCTTCCCTCCAGAAGAAAAACGTTGCCCTTTGGGTCTACCCAGTAACCACAAATGAGTACCATCTTGCATGAAACTCGACTGCACCCCAATGATACAGTCTAGCCTGGGCATTAATTCCCTGTCTGCGACAGCCTGAGCCTGCACCTCCCAACCCACACTCAACAGCTGGCCGAACACTGAGCACATCAGACACACCATGGCCTTAGGTCTTCATCTCTTCCCAACCTCAGTTTTCAGGCTTCAGTACCTAGACCTTAAATCCAATCACAGTCCAGGAGTGAAAGAGTTGCAGAAAATAGAACTCCTTCTTCCCCATGGCCAGAAAACTTTTGGTTGCCATATTGTGCAACGTTCAGTGTAGGAGAAACCAGCATGGTACATTAGGCCTCGCCCTGACTGGAGGGGCTCCTTGGGCACAAAAACGCATTGTGAAACTCAGTGCGAGACCTATCCTCAAGGAAGGCCTCTCAGTGTCTGGACCAAGAGCCCACATATGGGGCTTGCCATGTTCTTAGGTCCCAATGTTAACCAGAGTTCTGGTTGTCCAGTTGCCCCCACCTACGACTCTGCTCTGGAATCCCTCTTTTGGTGGTCCACCTGAGGTAAAAAATAAATAAATAAATAAATAAAAATAAACAAAAAAACCCAGAAAGGCCTCCTCCCTTACGACAGAATGACCCCAAACTCTTGGGATCTGGTCAAATCCCCAGAAAGGGAGCCTCATCGATGGCCCATGAGGACCCCCCGACATTCCATGGCAATCGGTGACACATTTCCAGAAAAAAAAAAAAAGCATGAACAAGCACCTCATATTCGCCCTTTGTTCATATGCCGAAGAGTTCTCCTCACGGTCTATAGATCGGGCCGGCCATACCTACATCCCCCAACCTAAGTGGAGTTTGTGTTTTCAGACTTTTGACCAAATAGCCCTGGACCACACACGCTCCACACTTGGGTCCCCGGAGCCACACCTCAGGACTGTGCTTCCCTTTCAAGGGAATTCTTCCCATTCCATTGGCCACAACCTTGCAAATGAGGAAAAACCTCCAAAGTCACCGAGGCCATCCCAATAGTGTAGGCCGCCCAGGACAAACAGGGGTGATCTCAAACCAGCTGAGCAACTACCTCCACTCAGACAACAGATGTCCCCAGAGAAGAATATTGAACCGGACAGGACCCTAGGCCCTAATCAGATCCATTGCTTTGGTTTCCAGGCATCTCTCCTCAGAGGCCTCGTTTCCAATACCAGCATATGGTGGTTTAATGAGGCACCAATAAGAACAAATCTCGTCTCCCCATGGAAAACCTGCTTATTGATGCTTTGTCATAACCTCTGGTTAGGAGAATCCTTCAGGGCCCTGGTGCCACTGCCCCATACCAAGGTCTCCATGGACTCAAACCAACATTAAGACCATCCTCAGGAAAGTCCACATCAACTCAGCCCCCTCTGTTGCTCCCCCAAGCCAGCAGATCAAACGTTTCTTGTTGCTGGGAGACAATTGGAATGTGAGGCTGGCTGCACAGGCATCCATACTTAGAACGCTGTTCTGGAAAAATACCTTATAAGACGTCTTGGAGCCATCCAACAAATCTTAATTGTCCCACAGAAGGAATCCTTGCGGTTTGGAGCATCTCACAACTCCAATAGTGGGAAAACCCCCATGGCCTCATAATGCCCCCCCTTCCTGAAGGGGCCAACATGGACAGAAACTCAAACCTGAGCCAAAGTCTGAACCTCGACCTGACTTCAGACGCATGAGATCTCAATTCAGCTCTGCAGAGTGTGCCTGCCATGTCCTTGCCCCGAAACCTAAGCCTAGCTTGTGTTCTCAGACTTCCGTCCTCACTCTCCTGGCCCATAAGCCCTCCAGTTTGGGAATTCCGAAGCCACAATGCAGCATGCTGCCTGCCCTCCAGAAGAAAAACTTTGCCCTATGCTGCTAATAAGAAACCCCAAATGATTTTCTAATGCATGCCACTCGATTGTAAAGCAATTATACAGCCCACCCGGTATACTAATGCCCTGTCTGGCACAGCCTGAGACAAGACATCCCAAACGACACCCAGAAAGCTGGCCCCAACCTGGACACATAGGACCCGCTATGGCTGTAGGTCGTCATCTCTTCCCAGCCTCGGTTTTCAGGCTTCAGAACCTAGACCTTATCTCCAATCACTGCCCAGGGGTGAACGTGATGCAGAAATTAGAATTCCTCCTTCCCCATGGCCAGAAACCTTGTGGTTGGCATGTTGTCCAACGTTCAATGTGGGAAAACCTGCATTGTCCGAAAGGCCACGCCAGTGCTTGAGGGCCGCCTAGGGCACAGACATGCATTGTGACCTGCAGCGTGAGTCCCGTATTAAAGTAACGCCTTTCAGTGGCTGGACCAAGATCCTGCATATGGGGCTTGTCATATCCATAGGCCCCCAGGCTTAACCAGAGGGCGAGTATTCCAGTTGTCAGTACCCACTGCTATGCTCTAGAATCCCTCTACTGGGGGGACACATGAAGCAGAAAACAGGACACTTCCCTTCCCACAGAAGGACCCCAAACTCTTGGGGGCTGGACAAACTACCAGAGAGGGAGACTTCTACGACCCATGAGGCAACTCCTACATTAAACGGCCATTGTGGACAAAACATCCAGAGACAAAAGCCTGAGCGACTGCCTCCCTCTCACCCTTCTTTCATATCCAGAGGAGCTCCCCTCATGGACTGTAGATCAGGCCTGCCGTAACCTCGGCCCCAAACCTGAGCTGAGTTAGGGTTTTTGGATGTCTGTCTGCACAGCCATGGCCCACACAGCCTCCAGGCTAGGGTCTCTGGAGCCACACCACAGTACTGTGCCTGCTCTCTCCTAAGAAACTGTCCATTCCATTGGCCACAACTCTACAAAATAGTAGAAACCTCAAGGTCCCCAAGGACATCCCACTACCGCAAGCCGCACTGGACAAATAGGGGCATTATGACACAAGTTGAGCAACTACTACCTCCATGCATACACAAAGACAGATATCCGCAGAGACAGAAGATTGAACCAGACAGGCCCCTAGGCCCTATTATGAACTCTTGCTTTGGTGTCCAGGTATCACTCCTCAGAGGCCTGGGTTCGAAGACCAGCATACGGGGCTTTCCTGAGGCACCAGACAGAAGACCTCTCATCTCCACATGGAAGCTTCCTTGTTGGGGTTGTGTCAAGCCCTTCGGGTTGGAGAATCCTGCAGAGTCCCTTAGCTACTGCCACATTCCAAGGTCTCCATGGCCACCAACCCACATTATGACTCATCATCAGGAGAGTCCATTTAAACTCAGCCTTCTGGGTAGCTCACACAAGAGCCCGCAGATTGAGCGTGCCTTGTCTCGACCAGGCAATGGGAAGATGAGTTGGCGTTTGTCGGCATCCATGCTTACGGCCCTGCTCTCGAGTCTTTCTGTATGGGGCATCCTGGAACCATCCAATAGTACTCGACTGTCCTGAAGAAGGAAACTTTGAAGTTTGGAGCAGCTCACAACTCCCAGCGTAGGGAAACCTCCCTGGCCTCATGACGCCCCCACCCCCTTCAGGAAGGGGCCGTCATGGACACAAACTGCAGCCTGAGGCAACATCTGATACTCGCCCTGACCTCACCTGCAGGAGATCTCGATTCAGCCTCTGCAGAGTGGGCCTGCCATGCTCTTGGCCCCAAAACTCGTGCTAGCTTGTGTTTTCAGACTTCCTTCCTCACAATCCTGGCCACACCCCTCCAGTTTGGCAATTCTGGAGACACAATGCAGCACTCTGCCTGCCCTCCAGAAGAAAAATGTTGCCCTATAGGGCTAACCAGAAATGCCAAATGAGTAACAACCTGCATGCCACTCGACCATACCCCAATTATACAGTCTAGCCTGTGCACTAAAGCCCTGTCTGACACAGCCTGAGGGCAGACCTCCAGTCCAACACCCAGACAGCTGGCCGTACACAGAGCATATCACACCCACAATGGCTTTAGGCCATCATCTCTACCCAACCTCAGTTTTCACCTTCAGAACCTAGACCTTATCTCCACTCACTGCTCAGGAGTGAACGTGATCCAAGAATCAGAACTTCTCCTTCGCCTTGGCAAGAAACCTAGTGGTTGGCATGTTGTCCAATGTTCATTGTAGGAGAAAGCAGCATGGACTAGGAGGCCCCACCTATCCCTGAGGGCCACAATGTGCACAAACACACATTGTGACCCTCAGCGTGAGCCCTATCCTCATGTAAAGCCTCTTAGTGACTGGAACAACAGCCCACATATGGGGCTTGCCAAGCCCCTAGTCCCCCAATCTCAACCAGAGTTCGAGATGTCTAGTCACCCCTACTCAGGGCTCTACTCTGGAATCCCTCTTTGGTGGGACACCTGAGGTAAAAAAAAAAAAAATACAGAAAGGACTCTTCCCATCCACAGAATGATCCCAACCACTTGGGATCAGGCCAAATCATCAGAGAAAGAATTGTCCATGGCCCTTGAGGACACCCCGACATTCCGCGGCCACCGTTGACACAAAATCCAGAGACAAAAGCCTGAGCAAGCGCTACATACTCGCCCTTTGTTCATAGCCCGGAAAATTCTCACAGTCTGTAGATCGAGCCTTCATAAATACATCCCCAAACCTAAGCTGAGTTTGTGTTTTCAGACTTCTGTCCCCACAGTCCTGGCCCACACACCATCCAAGTTGGGGCCCCTGGAGCCACACCTCAGGACTGTGGCTTTCCTCTCCAGGGGAATTCTGCCATTTCCATAGGCCACAACCCTATAGATTAGGAGTATCCTCCAATCTCCCCGAGGCCATCCGAATAGGGTTGTCTGCCCAGGACAGACAGGGATGATCTCTCACAAGTTAGGAAACTACCTCCACTCAGACCCAGAGACAGATATCCCCAGAGAATAAGATTGAACTGGACAGGCACTTAGGCCCTAATCAGATCCATTGCTTTTGATTCCAGTCATCTCTCCTCAGAGGCCTGGTTTCCAATAACAGCATATGGGAGATTCCTTAGGCACTCATCAAAACAATTCTCTTCTCTACATAGGAAACATACTCTTTAGAGCTCCATCAAAACCTCCGTTTATGAACATCCCTCAAGGCCCCGGATCAAGCATCCCATTCCAAGGTCTACATGGACACAAATGCACATTATGACCCATCCTCAACTCACCCATTTCAACACACCCGCCTCGGTTGCTCCCCTAGATCCAGCAGATCGAACTTGCCTTTGCTCTATGAGACACCTGGAATGGGAGGCAGGCTGCCCAGGCATCCATCCTTAGAACCCTGCTCTGGATAACTTCCTTATGGGATGTCCTGTAGCCATCCAACAGGTCTCGACTGTCCCACAGAAAGAATCTTTGCGGTTTGGAGCATCTCACAATTCCCATCGTGGGAAAACCTCCATGTCCTCGTGACACCCTCCCCTTCATGAAGGGGCCGTCATGGACAGAAACTCCGACCTAAGCCAACTTCTGATCCTAGCTCTGTCTTCAGGTATACGGGATCTCGAATCATTTCTGCAGAGGGTGCCTGCCGTCCCCTCACCCCGAAATCTAAGTCTGGCTTGTGTTCTCAGAATTTTTTCCTCACACTCCTGGCCCACAAGCCTTCCAGTTTGGGAATTCTGGAGCCACTATGTTGCACTGTGTCTTCCCTCCAGAAGAAAAACGTTGCCCTTTGGGGCTACCCAGTAACCACAAATGAGTACCATCCTTCACGAAACTCGACTGCACCCCAATGATACAGTCTAGCCTGGGCATTAATTCCCTGTCTTCCACAGCCTGAGCCTGCACCTCCCAACCCACACTCAACAGCTGGAAGAACACTGAGCAATCAGACACACCATGGCCTTAGGTCTTCATCTCTTCCCAACCTCAGTTTTCAGGCTTCAGAACCTAGACCTTAAATCCAATCACAGTCCAGGAGAGAAAGAGTTGCAGAAAATAGAACTCCTTCTTCCCCATGGCCAGAAAACTTTTGGTTGCCATATTGTGCAACGTTCAGTGTAGGAGAAACCTGCATGGTACATTAGGCCACGCCCTGACTTGAGGGGCTCCTTGGGCACAAAAACGCATTGTGAAACTCAGTGCGAGACCTATCCTCAAGGAAGGCCTCTCAGTGTCTGGACCAAGAGCCCACATATGGGGCTTGCCATGTTCTTAGGTCCCAATGTTAACCAGAGGTCTGGTTGTCCAGTTGCCCCCACCCACGACTCTGCTCTGGAATCCCTCTTTTCGTGGTCCAACTGAGGTAAAAAAAAATAAATAAATGAATAAAAATAAACAAAATAAAAAACCAGAAAGGCCTCCTCCCTTACGACAGAATGACACCAAACTCTTGGGATCTGGTCAAATCCCCAAAAAGGGAGCCTCATCAATGGCCCATGAGGACACCCCGACATTCCATGGCAATCGGTGACACATTTCCAGAAAAAAAAAAAAAATCATGAGCAAGCACCTCACATTCGCCCTTTGTTCATATGCCGAAGAGTTCTCCTCACGGTCTATAGATCGGGCCGGCCATACCTACATCCCCCAACCTAAGTGGAGTTTGTGTTTTCAGACTTTTGACCAAATAGCCCTGGACCACACACGCTCCACACCAGGGTCCCTGGAGCCACACCTCAGGACTGTGCTTCCCTTTCAAGGGAATTCTTCCCATTCCATTGGCCACAACCTTGCAAATGAGGAAAAACCTCCAAAGTCACCGAGGCCATCCCAATAGTGTAGGCCGCCCAGGACAAACAGGGGTGATCTCAAACCAGCTGAGCAACTACCTCCACTCAGACAACAGATGTCCCCAGAGAAGAATATTGAACCGGACAGGACCCTAGGCCCTAATCAGATCCATTGCTTTGGTTTCCAGGCATCTCTCCTCAGAGGCCTCGTTTCCAATACCAGCATATGGTGGTTTAATGAGGCACCAATAAGAACAAATCTCGTCTCCCCATGGAAAACCTGCTTATTGGAGCTTTGTCATAACCTCTGGTTAGGAGAATCCTTCAGGGCCCTGGTGCCACTGCCCCATACCAAGGTCTCCATGGACTCAAACCAACATTAAGACCATCCTCAGGAAAGTCCATTTCAACTCAGCCCCCTCTGTTGCTACCCCAAGCCAGCAGATCAAACGTTTCTTGTTGCTGGGAGACAATTGGAATGTGAGGCTGGCTGCACAGGCATCCATACTTAGAACGCTGTTCTGGAAAAATACCTTATAAGACGTCTTGGAGCCATCCAACAAATCTTAATTGTCCCACAGAAGGAATCCTTGCGGTTTGGAGCATCTCACAACTCCAATAGTGGGAAAACCCCCATGGCCTCATAATGCCCCCCCTTCCTGAAGGGGCCAACATGGACAGAAACTCAAACCTGAGCCAAAGTCTGAACCTCGACCTGACTTCAGACGCATGAGATCTCAATTCAGCTCTGCAGAGTGTGCCTGCCATGTCCTTGCCCCGAAACCTAAGCCTAGCTTGTGTTCTCAGACTTCCGTCCTCACTCTCCTGGCCCATAAGCCCTCCAGTTTGGGAATTCCGAAGCCACAATGCAGCATGCTGCCTGCCCTCCAGAAGAAAAACTTTGCCCTATGCTGCTAATAAGAAACCCCAAATGATTTTCTAATGCATGCCACTCGATTGTAAAGCAATTATACAGCCCACCCGGTATACTAATGCCCTGTCTGGCACAGCCTGAGACAAGACATCCCAAACGACACCCAGACAGCTGGCCCCAACCTGGACACATAGGACCCGCTATGGCTGTAGGTCGTCATCTCTTCCCAGCCTCGGTTTTCAGGCTTCAGAACCTAGACCTTATCTCCAATCACTGCCCAGGGGTGAACGTGATGCAGAAATTAGAATTCCTCCTTCCCCATGGCCAGAAACCTTGTGGTTGGCATGTTGTCCAACGTTCAATGTGGGAAAACCTGCATTGTCCGAAAGGCCACGCCAGTGCTTGAGGGCCGCCTAGGGCACAGACATGCATTGTGACCTGCAGCGTGAGTCCCGTATTAAAGTAACGCCTTTCAGTGGCTGGACCAAGATCCTGCATATGGGGCTTGTCATATCCATAGGCCCCCAGGCTTAACCAGAGGGCGAGTATTCCAGTTGTCAGTACCCACTGCTATGCTCTAGAATCCCTCTACTGGGGGGACACATGAAGCAGAAAACAGGACACTTCCCTTCCCACAGAAGGACCCCAAACTCTTGGGGGCTGGACAAACTACCAGAGAGGGAGACTTCTACGACCCATGAGGCAACTCCTACATTAAACGGCCATTGTGGACAAAACATCCAGAGACAAAAGCCTGAGCGACTGCCTCCCTCTCACCCTTCTTTCATATCCAGAGGAGCTCCCCTCATGGACTGTAGATCAGGCCTGCCGTAACCTCGGCCCCAAACCTGAGCTGAGTTAGGGTTTTTGGATGTCTGTCTGCACAGCCATGGCCCACACAGCCTCCAGGCTAGGGTCTCTGGAGCCACACCACAGTACTGTGCCTGCTCTCTCCTAAGAAACTGTCCATTCCATTGGCCACAACTCTACAAAATAGTAGAAACCTCAAGGTCCCCAAGGACATCCCACTACCGCAAGCCGCACTGGACAAATAGGGGCATTATGACACAAGTTGAGCAACTACTACCTCCATGCAGACACAAAGACAGATATCCGCAGAGACAGAAGATTGAACCAGACAGGCCCCTAGGCCCTATTATGAACTCTTGCTTTGGTGTCCAGGTATCACTCCTCAGAGGCCTGGGTTCGAAGACCAGCATACGGGGCTTTCCTGAGGCACCAGACAGAAGACCTCTCATCTCCACATGGGAAGCTTCCTTGTTGGGGTTGTGTCAAGCCCTTCGGGTTGGAGAATCCTGCAGAGTCCCTTAGCTACTGCCACATTCCAAGGTCTCCATGGCCACCAACCCACATTATGACTCATCATCAGGAGAGTCCATTTAAACTCAGCCTTCTGGGTAGCTCACCCAAGAGCCCGCAGATTGAGCGTGCCTTGTCTCGACCAGGCAATGGGAAGATGAGTTGGCGTTTGTCGGCATCCATGCTTACGGCCCTGCTCTCGAGTCTTTCTGTATGGGGCATCCTGGAACCATCCAATAGTACTCGACTGTCCTGAAGAAGGAAACTTTGAAGTTTGGAGCAGCTCACAACTCCCAGCGTAGGGAAACCTCCCTGGCCTCATGACGCCCCCACCCCCTTCAGGAAGGGGCCGTCATGGACACAAACTGCAGCCTGAGGCAACATCTGATACTCGCCCTGACCTCACCTGCAGGAGATCTCGATTCAGCCTCTGCAGAGTGGGCCTGCCATGCTCTTGGCCCCAAAACTCGTGCTAGCTTGTGTTTTCAGACTTCCTTCCTCACAATCCTGGCCACACCCCTCCAGTTTGGCAATTCTGGAGACACAATGCAGCACTCTGCCTGCCCTCCAGAAGAAAAATGTTGCCCTATAGGGCTAACCAGAAATGCCAAATGAGTAACAACCTGCATGCCACTCGACCATACCCCAATTATACAGTCTAGCCTGTGCACTAAAGCCCTGTCTGACACAGCCTGAGGGCAGACCTCCAGTCCAACACCCAGACAGCTGGCCGTACACAGAGCATATCACACCCACAATGGCTTTAGGCCATCATCTCTACCCAACCTCAGTTTTCACCTTCAGAACCTAGACCTTATCTCCACTCACTGCTCAGGAGTGAACGTGATCCAAGAATCAGAACTTCTCCTTCGCCTTGGCAAGAAACCTAGTGGTTGGCATGTTGTCCAATGTTCATTGTAGGAGAAAGCAGCATGGACTAGGAGGCCCCACCTATCCCTGAGGGCCACAATGTGCACAAACACACATTGTGACCCTCAGCGTGAGCCCTATCCTCATGTAAAGCCTCTTAGTGACTGGAACAACAGCCCACATATGGGGCTTGCCAAGCCCCTAGTCCCCCAATCTCAACCAGAGTTCGAGATGTCTAGTCACCCCTACTCAGGGCTCTACTCTGGAATCCCTCTTTGGTGGGACACCTGAGGTAAAAAAAAAAAAAAATACAGAAAGGACTCTTCCCATCCACAGAATGATCCCAACCACTTGGGATCAGGCCAAATCATCAGAGAAAGAATTGTCCATGGCCCTTGAGGACACCCCGACATTCCGCGGCCACCGTTGACACAAAATCCAGAGACAAAAGCCTGAGCAAGCGCTACATACTCGCCCTTTGTTCATAGCCCGGAAAATTCTCACAGTCTGTAGATCGAGCCTTCATAAATACATCCCCAAACCTAAGCTGAGTTTGTGTTTTCAGACTTCTGTCCCCACAGTCCTGGCCCACACACCATCCAGTTGGGGCCCCTGGAGCCACACCTCAGGACTGTGGCTTTCCTCTCCAGGGGAATTCTGCCATTTCCATAGGCCACAACCCTATAGATTAGGAGTATCCTCCAATCTCCCCGAGGCCATCCGAATAGGGTTGTCTGCCCAGGACAGACAGGGATGATCTCTCACAAGTTAGGAAACTACCTCCACTCAGACCCAGAGACAGATATCCCCAGAGAATAAGATTGAACTGGACAGGCACTTAGGCCCTAATCAGATCCATTGCTTTTGATTCCAGTCATCTCTCCTCAGAGGCCTGGTTTCCAATAACAGCATATGGGAGATTCCTTAGGCACTCATCAAAACAATTCTCTTCTCTACATAGGAAACATACTCTTTAGAGCTCCATCAAAACCTCCGTTTATGAACATCCCTCAAGGCCCCGGATCAAGCATCCCATTCCAAGGTCTACATGGACACAAATGCACATTATGACCCATCCTCAACTCACCCATTTCAACACACCCGCCTCGGTTGCTCCCCTAGATCCAGCAGATCGAACTTGCCTTTGCTCTATGAGACACCTGGAATGGGAGGCAGGCTGCCCAGGCATCCATCCTTAGAACCCTGCTATGGATAACTTCCTTATGGGATGTCCTGTAGCCATTCAACAGGTCTCGACTGTCCCACAGAAGAAATCATTGCGGTTTGGAGCATCTCACAATTCCCATCGTGGGAAAACCTCCATGTCCTCGTGACACCCTCCCCTTCATGAAGGGGCCGTCATGGACAGAAACTCCGACCTAAGCCAACTTCTGATCCTAGCTCTGTCTTCAGGTATACGGGATCTCGAATCATTTCTGCAGAGGGTGCCTGCCGTCCCCTCACCCCGAAATCTAAGTCTGGCTTGTGTTCTCAGAATTTTTTCCTCACACTCCTGGCCCACAAGCCTTCCAGTTTGGGAATTCTGGAGCCACTATGTTGCACTGTGTCTTCCCTCCAGAAGAAAAACGTTGCCCTTTGGGGCTACCCAGTAACCACAAATGAGTACCATCCTTCACGAAACTCGACTGCACCCCAATGATACAGTCTAGCCTGGGCATTAATTCCCTGTCTTCCACAGCCTGAGCCTGCACCTCCCAACCCACACTCAACAGCTGGAAGAACACTGAGCAATCAGACACACCATGGCCTTAGGTCTTCATCTCTTCCCAACCTCAGTTTTCAGGCTTCAGAACCTAGACCTTAAATCCAATCACAGTCCAGGAGAGAAAGAGTTGCAGAAAATAGAACTCCTTCTTCCCCATGGCCAGAAAACTTTTGGTTGCCATATTGTGCAACGTTCAGTGTAGGAGAAACCTGCATGGTACATTAGGCCACGCCCTGACTTGAGGGGCTCCTTGGGCACAAAAACGCATTGTGAAACTCAGTGCGAGACCTATCCTCAAGGAAGGCCTCTCAGTGTCTGGACCAAGAGCCCACATATGGGGCTTGCCATGTTCTTAGGTCCCAATGTTCACCAGAGGTCTGGTTGTCCAGTTGCCCCCACCCACGACTCTGCTCTGGAATCCCTCTTTTCGTGGTCCAACTGAGGTAAAAAAAAATAAATAAATGAATAAAAATAAACAAAAAAAAAAACCAGAAAGGCCTCCTCCCTTACGACAGAATGACACCAAACTCTTGGGATCTGGTCAAATCCCCAAAAAGGGAGCCTCATCAATGGCCCATGAGGACACCCCGACATTCCATGGCAATCGGTGACACATTTCCAGAAAAAAAAAAAAATCATGAGCAAGCACCTCACATTCGCCCTTTGTTCATATGCCGAAGAGTTCTCCTCACGGTCTATAGATCGGGCCAGCCATACCTACATCCCCAAACCTAAGTGGAGTTTGTGTTTTCAGACTTTTGACCAAATAGCCCTGGACCACACACGCTCCACACCAGGGTCCCTGGAGCCACACCTCAGGACTGTGCTTCCCTTTCAAGGGAATTCTTCCCATTCCATTGGCCACAACCTTGCAAATGAGGAAAAACCTCCAAAGTCACCGAGGCCATCCCAATAGTGTAGGCCGCCCAGGACAAACAGGGGTGATCTCAAACCAGCTGAGCAACTACCTCCACTCAGACAACAGATGTCCCCAGAGAAGAGTATTGAACCGGACAGGACCCTAGGCCCTAATCAGATCCATTGCTTTGGTTTCCAGGCATCTCTCCTCAGAGGCCTCGTTTCCAATACCAGCATATGGTGGTTTAATGAAGCACCAATAAGAACAAATCTCGTCTCCCCATGGAAAACCTGCTTATTGGAGCTTTGTCATAACCTCTGGTTAGGAGAATCCTTCAGGGCCCTGGTGCCACTGCCGCATACCAAGGTCTCCATGGACTCAATCCAACATTAAGACCATCCTCAGGAAAGTCCATTTCAACTCAGCCCCCTCTGTTGCTACCCCAAGCCAGCAGATCAAACGTTTCTTGTTGCTAGGACACAATTGGAATGTGAGGGTGGCTGCCCAGGCATCCATACTTAGAACCCTGTTCTGGAAAAATACCTTATAAGACGTCCTGGAGCCATCCAACAAATCTTAATTGTCCCACAGAAGGAATCCTTGCGGTTTGGAGCATCTCACAACTCCAATAGTGGGAAAACCCCCATGGCCTCATAATGCCCCCCCTTCCTGAAGGGGCCAACATGGACAGAAACTCAAACCTGAGCCAAAGTCTGAACCTCGACCTGACTTCAGACGCATGAGATCTCAATTCAGCTCTGCAGAGTGTGCCTGCCATGTCCTTGCCCCGAAACCTAAGCCTAGCTTGTGTTCTCAGACTTCCGTCCTCACTGTCCTGGCCCATAAGCCCTCCAGTTTGGGAATTCCGAAGCCACAATGCAGCATGCTGCCTGCCCTCCAGAAGAAAAACTTTGCCCTATGCTGCTAATAAGAAACCCCAAATGATTTTCTAATGCATGCCACTCGATTGTAAAGCATTTATACAGCCCACCCTGTATACTAATGCCCTGTCTGGCACAGCCTGAGACAAGACATCCCAAACGACACCCAGAAAGCTGGCCCCAACCTGGACACATAGGACCCGCTATGGCTGTAGGTCGTCATCTCTTCCCAACCTCGGTTTTCATGCTTCAGAACCTAGACCTTATCTCAAATCACTGCCCAGGGGTGAACGTGATGCAGAAATTAGAATTCCTCCTTCCCCATGGCCAGAAACCTTGTGGTTGGCATGTTGTCCAACGTTCAATGTGGGAAAACCTGCATTGTCCGAAAGGCCACGCCAGTGCTTGAGGGCCGCCTAGGGCACAGACATGCATTGTGACCTGCAGCGTGAGTCCCGTATTAAAGTAACGCCTTTCAGTGGCTGGACCAAGATCCTGCATATGGGGCTTGTCATATCCATAGGCCCCCAGGCTTAACCAGAGGGCGAGTATTCCAGTTGTCAGTACCCACTGCTATGCTCTAGAATCCCTCTACTGGGGGGACACATGAAGCAGAAAACAGGACACTTCCCTTCCCACAGAAGGACTCTTGGGGGCTGGACAAACTACCAGAGAGGGAGACTTCTACGACCCATGAGGCAACTCCTACATTAAACGGCCATTGTGGACAAAACATCCAGAGACAAAAGCCTGAGCGACTGCCTCCCTCTCACCCTTCTTTCATATCCAGAGGAGCTCCCCTCATGGACTGTAGATCAGGCCTGCCGTAACCTCGGCCCCAAACCTGAGCTGAGTTAGGGTTTTTGGATGTCTGTCTGCACAGCCATGGCCCACACAGCCTCCAGGCTGGGGTCTCTGGAGCCACACCACAGTACTGTGCCTGCTCTCTCCTAAGAAACTGCCCATTCCATTGGCCACAACTCTACAAAATAGTAGAAACCTCAAGGTCCCCAAGGACATCCCACTACCGCAAGCCACACTGGACAAATAGGGGCATTATGACACATGCTGAGCAACTACTACCTCCACGCAGACACACAGACAGATATCCGCAGAGACAGAAGATTGAAACAGACAGGCCCCTAGGCCCTATTATGAACTCTTGCTTTGGTGTCCAGGTATCACTCCTCAGAGGCCTGGGTTCGAAGACCAGCATACGGGGCTTTCCTGAGGCACCAGACAGAAGACCTCTCATCTCCACATGGGAAGCTTCCTTGTTGGGGTTGTGTCAAGCCCTTCGGGTTGGAGAATCCTGCAGAGTCCCTTAGCTACTGCCACATTCCAAGGTCTCCATGGCCACCAACCCACATTATGACTCATCCTCAGGAGAGTCCATTTAAACTCAGCCTTCTGGGTAGCTCACCCAAGAGCCCGCAGATTGAGCGTGCCTTGTCTCGACCAGGCAATGGGAAGGTGAGTTGGCGTTTCTCAGCATCCATCCTTACGGCCCTGCTCTCGAGTCTTTCTGTATGGGGCATCCTGGAACCATCCAATAGTACTCGACTGTCCTGAAGAAGGAAACTTTGAAGTTTGGAGCAGCTCACAACTCCCAGCGTAGGGAAACCTCCCTGGCCTCATGACGCCCCCACCCCCTTCAGGAAGGGGCCGTCATGGACACAAACTGCAGCCTGAGGCAACATCTGATACTCGCCCTGACCTCACCTGCAGGAGATCTCGATTCAGCCTCTGCAGAGTGGGCCTGCCATGCTCTTGGCCCCAAAACTCGTGCTAGCTTGTGTTTTCAGACTTCCTTCCTCACAATCCTGGCCACACCCCTCCAGTTTGGCAATTCTGGAGACACAATGCAGCACTCTGCCTGCCCTCCAGAAGAAAAATGTTGCCCTATAGGGCTAACCAGAAACGCCAAATGAGTAACAACCTGCATGCCACTCGACCATACCCCAATTATACAGTCTAGCCTGTGCACTAAACCCCTGTCTGACACAGCCTGAGGGCAGACCTCCAGTCCAACACCCAGACAGCTGGCCGTACACAGAGCATATCACACCCACAATGGCTTTAGGCCATCATCTCTACCCAACCTCAGTTTTCACCTTCAGAACCTAGACCTTATCTCCACTCACTGCTCAGGAGTGAACGTGATGCAAGAATCAGAACTTCTCCTTCGCCTTGGCAAGAAACCTAGTGGTTGGCATGTTGTCCAATGTTCATTGTAGGAGAAAGCAGCATGGACTAGGAGGCCCCACCTATCCCTGAGGGCCACAATGTGCACAAACACACATTGTGACCCTCAGCATGAGCCCTATCCTCATGTAAAGCCTCTTAGTGACTGGAACAACAGCCCAACCCACATATGGGGCTTGCCAAGCCCCTAGTCCCCCAATCTCAACCAGAGTTCGAGATGTCTAGTCACCCCTACTCAGGGCTCTACTCTGGAATCCCTCTTTGGTGGGACACCTGAGGTAAAAAAAAAAAAATACAGAAAGAACTCTTCCCATCCACAGAATGATCCCAACCACTTGGGATCAGGCCAAATCATCAGAGAAAGAATTGTCCATGGCCCTTGAGGACACCCCGACATTCCTCGGCCACCGTTGACACAAAATCCAGAGACAAAAGCCTGAGCAAGCGCCACATACTCGCCCTTTGTTCATAGCCCGGAAAATTCTCACAGTCTGTAGATCGAGCCTTCATACATACATCCCCAAACCTAAGCTGAGTTTGTGTTTTCAGACTTCTGTCCCCAAAGTCCTGGCCCACACACCATCCAAGTTGGGGCCCCTGGAGCCACACCTCAGGACTGTGGCTTCCCTCTCCAGGGGAATTCTGCCATTTCCATTGGCCACAACCCTATAGATTAGGAGTATCCTCCAATCTCCCCGAGGCCATCCGAATAGTGTTGGCTGCCCAGGACAAACAGGGATGATCTCTCACAAGTTAGGAAACTACCTCCACTCAGACCCAGAGACAGATATCCCCAGAGAATAAGATTGAACTGGACAGGCACTTAGGCCCTAATCAGATCCATTGCTTTTGATTCCAGTCATCTCTCCTCAGAGGCCTGGTTTCCAATACCAGCATATGGGAGATTTCTTAGGCACTCATCAAAACAATTCTCTTCTCTACATAGGAAACATACTCTTTAGAGCTCCATCAATACCTCCGGTTATGAACATCCCTCAAGGCCCCGGATCAAGCACCCCATTCCAAGATCTACATGGACACAAATGCACATTATGACCCATCCTCAACTCACCCTTTTCAACACACCCGCCTCGGTTGCTCCCCTAGATCCAGCAGATCGAACTTGCCTTGGCTCTATGAGACACCTGGAATGGGAGGCAGGCTGCCCAGGCATCCATGCTTAGAACCATGCTCTGGATAACTTCCTTATGGGATGTCCTGGAGCCATCCAACAGGTCTCGACTGTCCCACAGAAGGAATCATTGCGGTTTGGAGCATCTCACAATTCCCATCGTGGGAAAACGTCCATGTCCTCGTGACAACCTCCCCTTCAGGAAGGGGCCGTCATGGACAGAAACTCCGACCTAAGCCAACTTCTGATCCTAGCTCTGTCTCAGGTATACGGGATCTCGAATCATCTCTGCAGAGGGTGCCTGCCGTCCCCTCACCCCGAAATCTAAGTCTGGCTTGTGTTCTCAGAATTTTTTCCTCACACTTCTGGCCCACAAGCCTTCCAGTTTTGGAATTCTGGAGCCACTATGTGGCACTGTGTCTTCCCTCCAGAAGAAAAACGTTGCCCTTTGGGTCTACCCAGTAACCACAAATGAGTACCATCTTGCATGAAACTCGACTGCACCCCAATGATACAGTCTAGCCTGGGCATTAATTCCCTGTCTGCGACAGCCTGAGCCTGCACCTCCCAACCCACACTCAACAGCTGGCCGAACACTGAGCACATCAGACACACCATGGCCTTAGGTCTTCATCTCTTCCCAACCTCAGTTTTCAGGCTTCAGTACCTAGACCTTAAATCCAATCACAGTCCAGGAGTGAAAGAGTTGCAGAAAATAGAACTCCTTCTTCCCCATGGCCAGAAAACTTTTGGTTGCCATATTGTGCAACGTTCAGTGTAGGAGAAACCAGCATGGTACATTAGGCCTCGCCCTGACTGGAGGGGCTCCTTGGGCACAAAAACGCATTGTGAAACTCAGTGCGAGACCTATCCTCAAGGAAGGCCTCTCAGTGTCTGGACCAAGAGCCCACATATGGGGCTTGCCATGTTCTTAGGTCCCAATGTTAACCAGAGTTCTGGTTGTCCAGTTGCCCCCACCTACGACTCTGCTCTGGAATCCCTCTTTTGGTGGTCCACCTGAGGTAAAAAATAAATAAATAAATAAATAAAAATAAACAAAAAAACCCAGAAAGGCCTCCTCCCTTACGACAGAATGACCCCAAACTCTTGGGATCTGGTCAAATCCCCAGAAAGGGAGCCTCATCGATGGCCCATGAGGACACCCCGACATTCCATGGCAATCGGTGACACATTTCCAGAAAAAAAAAAAAAGCATGAACAAGCACCTCATATTCGCCCTTTGTTCATATGCCGAAGAGTTCTCCTCACGGTCTATAGATCGGGCCGGCCATACCTACATCCCCCAACCTAAGTGGAGTTTGTGTTTTCAGACTTTTGACCAAATAGCCCTGGACCACACACGCTCCACACTTGGGTCCCCGGAGCCACACCTCAGGACTGTGCTTCCCTTTCAAGGGAATTCTTCCCATTCCATTGGCCACAACCTTGCAAATGAGGAAAAACCTCCAAAGTCACCGAGGCCATCCCAATAGTGTAGGCCGCCCAGGACAAACAGGGGTGATCTCAAACCAGCTGAGCAACTACCTCCACTCAGACAACAGATGTCCCCAGAGAAGAATATTGAACCGGACAGGACCCTAGGCCCTAATCAGATCCATTGCTTTGGTTTCCAGGCATCTCTCCTCAGAGGCCTCGTTTCCAATACCAGCATATGGTGGTTTAATGAGGCACCAATAAGAACAAATCTCGTCTCCCCATGGAAAACCTGCTTATTGATGCTTTGTCATAACCTCTGGTTAGGAGAATCCTTCAGGGCCCTGGTGCCACTGCCCCATACCAAGGTCTCCATGGACTCAAACCAACATTAAGACCATCCTCAGGAAAGTCCACATCAACTCAGCCCCCTCTGTTGCTCCCCCAAGCCAGCAGATCAAACGTTTCTTGTTGCTGGGAGACAATTGGAATGTGAGGCTGGCTGCACAGGCATCCATACTTAGAACGCTGTTCTGGAAAAATACCTTATAAGACGTCTTGGAGCCATCCAACAAATCTTAATTGTCCCACAGAAGGAATCCTTGCGGTTTGGAGCATCTCACAACTCCAATAGTGGGAAAACCCCCATGGCCTCATAATGCCCCCCCTTCCTGAAGGGGCCAACATGGACAGAAACTCAAACCTGAGCCAAAGTCTGAACCTCGACCTGACTTCAGACGCATGAGATCTCAATTCAGCTCTGCAGAGTGTGCCTGCCATGTCCTTGCCCCGAAACCTAAGCCTAGCTTGTGTTCTCAGACTTCCGTCCTCACTCTCCTGGCCCATAAGCCCTCCAGTTTGGGAATTCCGAAGCCACAATGCAGCATGCTGCCTGCCCTCCAGAAGAAAAACTTTGCCCTATGCTGCTAATAAGAAACCCCAAATGATTTTCTAATGCATGCCACTCGATTGTAAAGCAATTATACAGCCCACCCGGTATACTAATGCCCTGTCTGGCACAGCCTGAGACAAGACATCCCAAACGACACCCAGAAAGCTGGCCCCAACCTGGACACATAGGACCCGCTATGGCTGTAGGTCGTCATCTCTTCCCAGCCTCGGTTTTCAGGCTTCAGAACCTAGACCTTATCTCCAATCACTGCCCAGGGGTGAACGTGATGCAGAAATTAGAATTCCTCCTTCCCCATGGCCAGAAACCTTGTGGTTGGCATGTTGTCCAACGTTCAATGTGGGAAAACCTGCATTGTCCGAAAGGCCACGCCAGTGCTTGAGGGCCGCCTAGGGCACAGACATGCATTGTGACCTGCAGCGTGAGTCCCGTATTAAAGTAACGCCTTTCAGTGGCTGGACCAAGATCCTGCATATGGGGCTTGTCATATCCATAGGCCCCCAGGCTTAACCAGAGGGCGAGTATTCCAGTTGTCAGTACCCACTGCTATGCTCTAGAATCCCTCTACTGGGGGGACACATGAAGCAGAAAACAGGACACTTCCCTTCCCACAGAAGGACCCCAAACTCTTGGGGGCTGGACAAACTACCAGAGAGGGAGACTTCTACGACCCATGAGGCAACTCCTACATTAAACGGCCATTGTGGACAAAACATCCAGAGACAAAAGCCTGAGCGACTGCCTCCCTCTCACCCTTCTTTCATATCCAGAGGAGCTCCCCTCATGGACTGTAGATCAGGCCTGCCGTAACCTCGGCCCCAAACCTGAGCTGAGTTAGGGTTTTTGGATGTCTGTCTGCACAGCCATGGCCCACACAGCCTCCAGGCTAGGGTCTCTGGAGCCACACCACAGTACTGTGCCTGCTCTCTCCTAAGAAACTGTCCATTCCATTGGCCACAACTCTACAAAATAGTAGAAACCTCAAGGTCCCCAAGGACATCCCACTACCGCAAGCCGCACTGGACAAATAGGGGCATTATGACACAAGTTGAGCAACTACTACCTCCATGCATACACAAAGACAGATATCCGCAGAGACAGAAGATTGAACCAGACAGGCCCCTAGGCCCTATTATGAACTCTTGCTTTGGTGTCCAGGTATCACTCCTCAGAGGCCTGGGTTCGAAGACCAGCATACGGGGCTTTCCTGAGGCACCAGACAGAAGACCTCTCATCTCCACATGGAAGCTTCCTTGTTGGGGTTGTGTCAAGCCCTTCGGGTTGGAGAATCCTGCAGAGTCCCTTAGCTACTGCCACATTCCAAGGTCTCCATGGCCACCAACCCACATTATGACTCATCATCAGGAGAGTCCATTTAAACTCAGCCTTCTGGGTAGCTCACACAAGAGCCCGCAGATTGAGCGTGCCTTGTCTCGACCAGGCAATGGGAAGATGAGTTGGCGTTTGTCGGCATCCATGCTTACGGCCCTGCTCTCGAGTCTTTCTGTATGGGGCATCCTGGAACCATCCAATAGTACTCGACTGTCCTGAAGAAGGAAACTTTGAAGTTTGGAGCAGCTCACAACTCCCAGCGTAGGGAAACCTCCCTGGCCTCATGACGCCCCCACCCCCTTCAGGAAGGGGCCGTCATGGACACAAACTGCAGCCTGAGGCAACATCTGATACTCGCCCTGACCTCACCTGCAGGAGATCTCGATTCAGCCTCTGCAGAGTGGGCCTGCCATGCTCTTGGCCCCAAAACTCGTGCTAGCTTGTGTTTTCAGACTTCCTTCCTCACAATCCTGGCCACACCCCTCCAGTTTGGCAATTCTGGAGACACAATGCAGCACTCTGCCTGCCCTCCAGAAGAAAAATGTTGCCCTATAGGGCTAACCAGAAATGCCAAATGAGTAACAACCTGCATGCCACTCGACCATACCCCAATTATACAGTCTAGCCTGTGCACTAAAGCCCTGTCTGACACAGCCTGAGGGCAGACCTCCAGTCCAACACCCAGACAGCTGGCCGTACACAGAGCATATCACACCCACAATGGCTTTAGGCCATCATCTCTACCCAACCTCAGTTTTCACCTTCAGAACCTAGACCTTATCTCCACTCACTGCTCAGGAGTGAACGTGATCCAAGAATCAGAACTTCTCCTTCGCCTTGGCAAGAAACCTAGTGGTTGGCATGTTGTCCAATGTTCATTGTAGGAGAAAGCAGCATGGACTAGGAGGCCCCACCTATCCCTGAGGGCCACAATGTGCACAAACACACATTGTGACCCTCAGCGTGAGCCCTATCCTCATGTAAAGCCTCTTAGTGACTGGAACAACAGCCCACATATGGGGCTTGCCAAGCCCCTAGTCCCCCAATCTCAACCAGAGTTCGAGATGTCTAGTCACCCCTACTCAGGGCTCTACTCTGGAATCCCTCTTTGGTGGGACACCTGAGGTAAAAAAAAAAAAAATACAGAAAGGACTCTTCCCATCCACAGAATGATCCCAACCACTTGGGATCAGGCCAAATCATCAGAGAAAGAATTGTCCATGGCCCTTGAGGACACCCCGACATTCCGCGGCCACCGTTGACACAAAATCCAGAGACAAAAGCCTGAGCAAGCGCTACATACTCCCCCTTTGTTCATAGCCCGGAAAATTCTCACAGTCTGTAGATCGAGCCTTCATAAATACATCCCCAAACCTAAGCTGAGTTTGTGTTTTCAGACTTCTGTCCCCACAGTCCTGGCCCACACACCATCCAAGTTGGGGCCCCTGGAGCCACACCTCAGGACTGTGGCTTTCCTCTCCAGGGGAATTCTGCCATTTCCATAGGCCACAACCCTATAGATTAGGAGTATCCTCCAATCTCCCCGAGGCCATCCGAATAGGGTTGTCTGCCCAGGACAGACAGGGATGATCTCTCACAAGTTAGGAAACTACCTCCACTCAGACCCAGAGACAGATATCCCCAGAGAATAAGATTGAACTGGACAGGCACTTAGGCCCTAATCAGATCCATTGCTTTTGATTCCAGTCATCTCTCCTCAGAGGCCTGGTTTCCAATAACAGCATATGGGAGATTCCTTAGGCACTCATCAAAACAATTCTCTTCTCTACATAGGAAACATACTCTTTAGAGCTCCATCAAAACCTCCGTTTATGAACATCCCTCAAGGCCCCGGATCAAGCATCCCATTCCAAGGTCTACATGGACACAAATGCACATTATGACCCATCCTCAACTCACCCATTTCAACACACCCGCCTCGGTTGCTCCCCTAGATCCAGCAGATCGAACTTGCCTTTGCTCTATGAGACACCTGGAATGGGAGGCAGGCTGCCCAGGCATCCATCCTTAGAACCCTGCTCTGGATAACTTCCTTATGGGATGTCCTGTAGCCATCCAACAGGTCTCGACTGTCCCACAGAAAGAATCTTTGCGGTTTGGAGCATCTCACAATTCCCATCGTGGGAAAACCTCCATGTCCTCGTGACACCCTCCCCTTCATGAAGGGGCCGTCATGGACAGAAACTCCGACCTAAGCCAACTTCTGATCCTAGCTCTGTCTTCAGGTATACGGGATCTCGAATCATTTCTGCAGAGGGTGCCTGCCGTCCCCTCACCCCGAAATCTAAGTCTGGCTTGTGTTCTCAGAATTTTTTCCTCACACTCCTGGCCCACAAGCCTTCCAGTTTGGGAATTCTGGAGCCACTATGTTGCACTGTGTCTTCCCTCCAGAAGAAAAACGTTGCCCTTTGGGGCTACCCAGTAACCACAAATGAGTACCATCCTTCACGAAACTCGACTGCACCCCAATGATACAGTCTAGCCTGGGCATTAATTCCCTGTCTTCCACAGCCTGAGCCTGCACCTCCCAACCCACACTCAACAGCTGGAAGAACACTGAGCAATCAGACACACCATGGCCTTAGGTCTTCATCTCTTCCCAACCTCAGTTTTCAGGCTTCAGAACCTAGACCTTAAATCCAATCACAGTCCAGGAGAGAAAGAGTTGCAGAAAATAGAACTCCTTCTTCCCCATGGCCAGAAAACTTTTGGTTGCCATATTGTGCAACGTTCAGTGTAGGAGAAACCTGCATGGTACATTAGGCCACGCCCTGACTTGAGGGGCTCCTTGGGCACAAAAACGCATTGTGAAACTCAGTGCGAGACCTATCCTCAAGGAAGGCCTCTCAGTGTCTGGACCAAGAGCCCACATATGGGGCTTGCCATGTTCTTAGGTCCCAATGTTCACCAGAGGTCTGGTTGTCCAGTTGCCCCCACCCACGACTCTGCTCTGGAATCCCTCTTTTCGTGGTCCAACTGAGGTAAAAAAAAATAAATAAATGAATAAAAATAAACAAAAAAAAAAACCAGAAAGGCCTCCTCCCTTACGACAGAATGACACCAAACTCTTGGGATCTGGTCAAATCCCCAAAAAGGGAGCCTCATCAATGGCCCATGAGGACACCCCGACATTCCATGGCAATCGGTGACACATTTCCAGAAAAAAAAAAAAAATCATGAGCAAGCACCTCACATTCGCCCTTTGTTCATATGCCGAAGAGTTCTCCTCACGGTCTATAGATCGGGCCGGCCATACCTACATCCCCCAACCTAAGTGGAGTTTGTGTTTTCAGACTTTTGACCAAATAGCCCTGGACCACACACGCTCCACACCAGGGTCCCTGGAGCCACACCTCAGGACTGTGCTTCCCTTTCAAGGGAATTCTTCCCATTCCATTGGCCACAACCTTGCAAATGAGGAAAAACCTCCAAAGTCACCGAGGCCATCCCAATAGTGTAGGCCGCCCAGGACAAACAGGGGTGATCTCAAACCAGCTGAGCAACTACCTCCACTCAGACAACAGATGTCCCCAGAGAAGAATATTGAACCGGACAGGACCCTAGGCCCTAATCAGATCCATTGCTTTGGTTTCCAGGCATCTCTCCTCAGAGGCCTCGTTTCCAATACCAGCATATGGTGGTTTAATGAGGCACCAATAAGAACAAATCTCGTCTCCCCATGGAAAACCTGCTTATTGGAGCTTTGTCATAACCTCTGGTTAGGAGAATCCTTCAGGGCCCTGGTGCCACTGCCCCATACCAAGGTCTCCATGGACTCAAACCAACATTAAGACCATCCTCAGGAAAGTCCATTTCAACTCAGCCCCCTCTGTTGCTACCCCAAGCCAGCAGATCAAACGTTTCTTGTTGCTGGGAGACAATTGGAATGTGAGGCTGGCTGCACAGGCATCCATACTTAGAACGCTGTTCTGGAAAAATACCTTATAAGACGTCTTGGAGCCATCCAACAAATCTTAATTGTCCCACAGAAGGAATCCTTGCGGTTTGGAGCATCTCACAACTCCAATAGTGGGAAAACCCCCATGGCCTCATAATGCCCCCCCTTCCTGAAGGGGCCAACATGGACAGAAACTCAAACCTGAGCCAAAGTCTGAACCTCGACCTGACTTCAGACGCATGAGATCTCAATTCAGCTCTGCAGAGTGTGCCTGCCATGTCCTTGCCCCGAAACCTAAGCCTAGCTTGTGTTCTCAGACTTCCGTCCTCACTCTCCTGGCCCATAAGCCCTCCAGTTTGGGAATTCCGAAGCCACAATGCAGCATGCTGCCTGCCCTCCAGAAGAAAAACTTTGCCCTATGCTGCTAATAAGAAACCCCAAATGATTTTCTAATGCATGCCACTCGATTGTAAAGCAATTATACAGCCCACCCGGTATACTAATGCCCTGTCTGGCACAGCCTGAGACAAGACATCCCAAACGACACCCAGACAGCTGGCCCCAACCTGGACACATAGGACCCGCTATGGCTGTAGGTCGTCATCTCTTCCCAGCCTCGGTTTTCAGGCTTCAGAACCTAGACCTTATCTCCAATCACTGCCCAGGGGTGAACGTGATGCAGAAATTAGAATTCCTCCTTCCCCATGGCCAGAAACCTTGTGGTTGGCATGTTGTCCAACGTTCAATGTGGGAAAACCTGCATTGTCCGAAAGGCCACGCCAGTGCTTGAGGGCCGCCTAGGGCACAGACATGCATTGTGACCTGCAGCGTGAGTCCCGTATTAAAGTAACGCCTTTCAGTGGCTGGACCAAGATCCTGCATATGGGGCTTGTCATATCCATAGGCCCCCAGGCTTAACCAGAGGGCGAGTATTCCAGTTGTCAGTACCCACTGCTATGCTCTAGAATCCCTCTACTGGGGGGACACATGAAGCAGAAAACAGGACACTTCCCTTCCCACAGAAGGACCCCAAACTCTTGGGGGCTGGACAAACTACCAGAGAGGGAGACTTCTACGACCCATGAGGCAACTCCTACATTAAACGGCCATTGTGGACAAAACATCCAGAGACAAAAGCCTGAGCGACTGCCTCCCTCTCACCCTTCTTTCATATCCAGAGGAGCTCCCCTCATGGACTGTAGATCAGGCCTGCCGTAACCTTGGCCCCAAACCTGAGCTGAGTTAGGGTTTTTGGATGTCTGTCTGCACAGCCATGGCCCACACAGCCTCCAGGCTAGGGTCTCTGGAGCCACACCACAGTACTGTGCCTGCTCTCTCCTAAGAAACTGTCCATTCCATTGGCCACAACTCTACAAAATAGTAGAAACCTCAAGGTCCCCAAGGACATCCCACTACCGCAAGCCGCACTGGACAAATAGGGGCATTATGACACAAGTTGAGCAACTACTACCTCCATGCAGACACAAAGACAGATATCCGCAGAGACAGAAGATTGAACCAGACAGGCCCCTAGGCCCTATTATGAACTCTTGCTTTGGTGTCCAGGTATCACTCCTCAGAGGCCTGGGTTCGAAGACCAGCATACGGGGCTTTCCTGAGGCACCAGACAGAAGACCTCTCATCTCCACATGGGAAGCTTCCTTGTTGGGGTTGTGTCAAGCCCTTCGGGTTGGAGAATCCTGCAGAGTCCCTTAGCTACTGCCACATTCCAAGGTCTCCATGGCCACCAACCCACATTATGACTCATCATCAGGAGAGTCCATTTAAACTCAGCCTTCTGGGTAGCTCACCCAAGAGCCCGCAGATTGAGCGTGCCTTGTCTCGACCAGGCAATGGGAAGATGAGTTGGCGTTTGTCGGCATCCATGCTTACGGCCCTGCTCTCGAGTCTTTCTGTATGGGGCATCCTGGAACCATCCAATAGTACTCGACTGTCCTGAAGAAGGAAACTTTGAAGTTTGGAGCAGCTCACAACTCCCAGCGTAGGGAAACCTCCCTGGCCTCATGACGCCCCCACCCCCTTCAGGAAGGGGCCGTCATGGACACAAACTGCAGCCTGAGGCAACATCTGATACTCGCCCTGACCTCACCTGCAGGAGATCTCGATTCAGCCTCTGCAGAGTGGGCCTGCCATGCTCTTGGCCCCAAAACTCGTGCTAGCTTGTGTTTTCAGACTTCCTTCCTCACAATCCTGGCCACACCCCTCCAGTTTGGCAATTCTGGAGACACAATGCAGCACTCTGCCTGCCCTCCAGAAGAAAAATGTTGCCCTATAGGGCTAACCAGAAACGCCAAATGAGTAACAACCTGCATGCCACTCGACCATACCCCAATTATACAGTCTAGCCTGTGCACTAAACCCCTGTCTGACACAGCCTGAGGGCAGACCTCCAGTCCAACACCCAGACAGCTGGCCGTACACAGAGCATATCACACCCACAATGGCTTTAGGCCATCATCTCTACCCAACCTCAGTTTTCACCTTCAGAACCTAGACCTTATCTCCACTCACTGCTCAGGAGTGAACGTGATGCAAGAATCAGAACTTCTCCTTCGCCTTGGCAAGAAACCTAGTGGTTGGCATGTTGTCCAATGTTCATTGTAGGAGAAAGCAGCATGGACTAGGAGGCCCCACCTATCCCTGAGGGCCACAATGTGCACAAACACACATTGTGACCCTCAGCATGAGCCCTATCCTCATGTAAAGCCTCTTAGTGACTGGAACAACAGCCCAACCCACATATGGGGCTTGCCAAGCCCCTAGTCCCCCAATCTCAACCAGAGTTCGAGATGTCTAGTCACCCCTACTCAGGGCTCTACTCTGGAATCCCTCTTTGGTGGGACACCTGAGGTAAAAAAAAAAAAATACAGAAAGAACTCTTCCCATCCACAGAATGATCCCAACCACTTGGGATCAGGCCAAATCATCAGAGAAAGAATTGTCCATGGCCCTTGAGGACACCCCGACATTCCTCGGCCACCGTTGACACAAAATCCAGAGACAAAAGCCTGAGCAAGCGCCACATACTCGCCCTTTGTTCATAGCCCGGAAAATTCTCACAGTCTGTAGATCGAGCCTTCATACATACATCCCCAAACCTAAGCTGAGTTTGTGTTTTCAGACTTCTGTCCCCAAAGTCCTGGCCCACACACCATCCAAGTTGGGGCCCCTGGAGCCACACCTCAGGACTGTGGCTTCCCTCTCCAGGGGAATTCTGCCATTTCCATTGGCCACAACCCTATAGATTAGGAGTATCCTCCAATCTCCCCGAGGCCATCCGAATAGTGTTGGCTGCCCAGGACAAACAGGGATGATCTCTCACAAGTTAGGAAACTACCTCCACTCAGACCCAGAGACAGATATCCCCAGAGAATAAGATTGAACTGGACAGGCACTTAGGCCCTAATCAGATCCATTGCTTTTGATTCCAGTCATCTCTCCTCAGAGGCCTGGTTTCCAATACCAGCATATGGGAGATTTCTTAGGCACTCATCAAAACAATTCTCTTCTCTACATAGGAAACATACTCTTTAGAGCTCCATCAATACCTCCGGTTATGAACATCCCTCAAGGCCCCGGATCAAGCACCCCATTCCAAGATCTACATGGACACAAATGCACATTATGACCCATCCTCAACTCACCCTTTTCAACACACCCGCCTCGGTTGCTCCCCTAGATCCAGCAGATCGAACTTGCCTTGGCTCTATGAGACACCTGGAATGGGAGGCAGGCTGCCCAGGCATCCATGCTTAGAACCATGCTCTGGATAACTTCCTTATGGGATGTCCTGGAGCCATCCAACAGGTCTCGACTGTCCCACAGAAGGAATCATTGCGGTTTGGAGCATCTCACAATTCCCATCGTGGGAAAACGTCCATGTCCTCGTGACAACCTCCCCTTCAGGAAGGGGCCGTCATGGACAGAAACTCCGACCTAAGCCAACTTCTGATCCTAGCTCTGTCTCAGGTATACGGGATCTCGAATCATCTCTGCAGAGGGTGCCTGCCGTCCCCTCACCCCGAAATCTAAGTCTGGCTTGTGTTCTCAGAATTTTTTCCTCACACTTCTGGCCCACAAGCCTTCCAGTTTTGGAATTCTGGAGCCACTATGTGGCACTGTGTCTTCCCTCCAGAAGAAAAACGTTGCCCTTTGGGTCTACCCAGTAACCACAAATGAGTACCATCTTGCATGAAACTCGACTGCACCCCAATGATACAGTCTAGCCTGGGCATTAATTCCCTGTCTGCGACAGCCTGAGCCTGCACCTCCCAACCCACACTCAACAGCTGGCCGAACACTGAGCACATCAGACACACCATGGCCTTAGGTCTTCATCTCTTCCCAACCTCAGTTTTCAGGCTTCAGTACCTAGACCTTAAATCCAATCACAGTCCAGGAGTGAAAGAGTTGCAGAAAATAGAACTCCTTCTTCCCCATGGCCAGAAAACTTTTGGTTGCCATATTGTGCAACGTTCAGTGTAGGAGAAACCAGCATGGTACATTAGGCCTCGCCCTGACTGGAGGGGCTCCTTGGGCACAAAAACGCATTGTGAAACTCAGTGCGAGACCTATCCTCAAGGAAGGCCTCTCAGTGTCTGGACCAAGAGCCCACATATGGGGCTTGCCATGTTCTTAGGTCCCAATGTTAACCAGAGTTCTGGTTGTCCAGTTGCCCCCACCTACGACTCTGCTCTGGAATCCCTCTTTTGGTGGTCCACCTGAGGTAAAAAATAAATAAATAAATAAATAAAAATAAACAAAAAAACCCAGAAAGGCCTCCTCCCTTACGACAGAATGACCCCAAACTCTTGGGATCTGGTCAAATCCCCAGAAAGGGAGCCTCATCGATGGCCCATGAGGACACCCCGACATTCCATGGCAATCGGTGACACATTTCCAGAAAAAAAAAAAAAGCATGAACAAGCACCTCATATTCGCCCTTTGTTCATATGCCGAAGAGTTCTCCTCACGGTCTATAGATCGGGCCGGCCATACCTACATCCCCCAACCTAAGTGGAGTTTGTGTTTTCAGACTTTTGACCAAATAGCCCTGGACCACACACGCTCCACACTTGGGTCCCCGGAGCCACACCTCAGGACTGTGCTTCCCTTTCAAGGGAATTCTTCCCATTCCATTGGCCACAACCTTGCAAATGAGGAAAAACCTCCAAAGTCACCGAGGCCATCCCAATAGTGTAGGCCGCCCAGGACAAACAGGGGTGATCTCAAACCAGCTGAGCAACTACCTCCACTCAGACAACAGATGTCCCCAGAGAAGAATATTGAACCGGACAGGACCCTAGGCCCTAATCAGATCCATTGCTTTGGTTTCCAGGCATCTCTCCTCAGAGGCCTCGTTTCCAATACCAGCATATGGTGGTTTAATGAGGCACCAATAAGAACAAATCTCGTCTCCCCATGGAAAACCTGCTTATTGATGCTTTGTCATAACCTCTGGTTAGGAGAATCCTTCAGGGCCCTGGTGCCACTGCCCCATACCAAGGTCTCCATGGACTCAAACCAACATTAAGACCATCCTCAGGAAAGTCCACATCAACTCAGCCCCCTCTGTTGCTCCCCCAAGCCAGCAGATCAAACGTTTCTTGTTGCTGGGAGACAATTGGAATGTGAGGCTGGCTGCACAGGCATCCATACTTAGAACGCTGTTCTGGAAAAATACCTTATAAGACGTCTTGGAGCCATCCAACAAATCTTAATTGTCCCACAGAAGGAATCCTTGCGGTTTGGAGCATCTCACAACTCCAATAGTGGGAAAACCCCCATGGCCTCATAATGCCCCCCCTTCCTGAAGGGGCCAACATGGACAGAAACTCAAACCTGAGCCAAAGTCTGAACCTCGACCTGACTTCAGACGCATGAGATCTCAATTCAGCTCTGCAGAGTGTGCCTGCCATGTCCTTGCCCCGAAACCTAAGCCTAGCTTGTGTTCTCAGACTTCCGTCCTCACTCTCCTGGCCCATAAGCCCTCCAGTTTGGGAATTCCGAAGCCACAATGCAGCATGCTGCCTGCCCTCCAGAAGAAAAACTTTGCCCTATGCTGCTAATAAGAAACCCCAAATGATTTTCTAATGCATGCCACTCGATTGTAAAGCAATTATACAGCCCACCCGGTATACTAATGCCCTGTCTGGCACAGCCTGAGACAAGACATCCCAAACGACACCCAGAAAGCTGGCCCCAACCTGGACACATAGGACCCGCTATGGCTGTAGGTCGTCATCTCTTCCCAGCCTCGGTTTTCAGGCTTCAGAACCTAGACCTTATCTCCAATCACTGCCCAGGGGTGAACGTGATGCAGAAATTAGAATTCCTCCTTCCCCATGGCCAGAAACCTTGTGGTTGGCATGTTGTCCAACGTTCAATGTGGGAAAACCTGCATTGTCCGAAAGGCCACGCCAGTGCTTGAGGGCCGCCTAGGGCACAGACATGCATTGTGACCTGCAGCGTGAGTCCCGTATTAAAGTAACGCCTTTCAGTGGCTGGACCAAGATCCTGCATATGGGGCTTGTCATATCCATAGGCCCCCAGGCTTAACCAGAGGGCGAGTATTCCAGTTGTCAGTACCCACTGCTATGCTCTAGAATCCCTCTACTGGGGGGACACATGAAGCAGAAAACAGGACACTTCCCTTCCCACAGAAGGACCCCAAACTCTTGGGGGCTGGACAAACTACCAGAGAGGGAGACTTCTACGACCCATGAGGCAACTCCTACATTAAACGGCCATTGTGGACAAAACATCCAGAGACAAAAGCCTGAGCGACTGCCTCCCTCTCACCCTTCTTTCATATCCAGAGGAGCTCCCCTCATGGACTGTAGATCAGGCCTGCCGTAACCTCGGCCCCAAACCTGAGCTGAGTTAGGGTTTTTGGATGTCTGTCTGCACAGCCATGGCCCACACAGCCTCCAGGCTAGGGTCTCTGGAGCCACACCACAGTACTGTGCCTGCTCTCTCCTAAGAAACTGTCCATTCCATTGGCCACAACTCTACAAAATAGTAGAAACCTCAAGGTCCCCAAGGACATCCCACTACCGCAAGCCGCACTGGACAAATAGGGGCATTATGACACAAGTTGAGCAACTACTACCTCCATGCATACACAAAGACAGATATCCGCAGAGACAGAAGATTGAACCAGACAGGCCCCTAGGCCCTATTATGAACTCTTGCTTTGGTGTCCAGGTATCACTCCTCAGAGGCCTGGGTTCGAAGACCAGCATACGGGGCTTTCCTGAGGCACCAGACAGAAGACCTCTCATCTCCACATGGAAGCTTCCTTGTTGGGGTTGTGTCAAGCCCTTCGGGTTGGAGAATCCTGCAGAGTCCCTTAGCTACTGCCACATTCCAAGGTCTCCATGGCCACCAACCCACATTATGACTCATCATCAGGAGAGTCCATTTAAACTCAGCCTTCTGGGTAGCTCACACAAGAGCCCGCAGATTGAGCGTGCCTTGTCTCGACCAGGCAATGGGAAGATGAGTTGGCGTTTGTCGGCATCCATGCTTACGGCCCTGCTCTCGAGTCTTTCTGTATGGGGCATCCTGGAACCATCCAATAGTACTCGACTGTCCTGAAGAAGGAAACTTTGAAGTTTGGAGCAGCTCACAACTCCCAGCGTAGGGAAACCTCCCTGGCCTCATGACGCCCCCACCCCCTTCAGGAAGGGGCCGTCATGGACACAAACTGCAGCCTGAGGCAACATCTGATACTCGCCCTGACCTCACCTGCAGGAGATCTCGATTCAGCCTCTGCAGAGTGGGCCTGCCATGCTCTTGGCCCCAAAACTCGTGCTAGCTTGTGTTTTCAGACTTCCTTCCTCACAATCCTGGCCACACCCCTCCAGTTTGGCAATTCTGGAGACACAATGCAGCACTCTGCCTGCCCTCCAGAAGAAAAATGTTGCCCTATAGGGCTAACCAGAAATGCCAAATGAGTAACAACCTGCATGCCACTCGACCATACCCCAATTATACAGTCTAGCCTGTGCACTAAAGCCCTGTCTGACACAGCCTGAGGGCAGACCTCCAGTCCAACACCCAGACAGCTGGCCGTACACAGAGCATATCACACCCACAATGGCTTTAGGCCATCATCTCTACCCAACCTCAGTTTTCACCTTCAGAACCTAGACCTTATCTCCACTCACTGCTCAGGAGTGAACGTGATCCAAGAATCAGAACTTCTCCTTCGCCTTGGCAAGAAACCTAGTGGTTGGCATGTTGTCCAATGTTCATTGTAGGAGAAAGCAGCATGGACTAGGAGGCCCCACCTATCCCTGAGGGCCACAATGTGCACAAACACACATTGTGACCCTCAGCGTGAGCCCTATCCTCATGTAAAGCCTCTTAGTGACTGGAACAACAGCCCACATATGGGGCTTGCCAAGCCCCTAGTCCCCCAATCTCAACCAGAGTTCGAGATGTCTAGTCACCCCTACTCAGGGCTCTACTCTGGAATCCCTCTTTGGTGGGACACCTGAGGTAAAAAAAAAAAAAATACAGAAAGGACTCTTCCCATCCACAGAATGATCCCAACCACTTGGGATCAGGCCAAATCATCAGAGAAAGAATTGTCCATGGCCCTTGAGGACACCCCGACATTCCGCGGCCACCGTTGACACAAAATCCAGAGACAAAAGCCTGAGCAAGCGCTACATACTCCCCCTTTGTTCATAGCCCGGAAAATTCTCACAGTCTGTAGATCGAGCCTTCATAAATACATCCCCAAACCTAAGCTGAGTTTGTGTTTTCAGACTTCTGTCCCCACAGTCCTGGCCCACACACCATCCAAGTTGGGGCCCCTGGAGCCACACCTCAGGACTGTGGCTTTCCTCTCCAGGGGAATTCTGCCATTTCCATAGGCCACAACCCTATAGATTAGGAGTATCCTCCAATCTCCCCGAGGCCATCCGAATAGGGTTGTCTGCCCAGGACAGACAGGGATGATCTCTCACAAGTTAGGAAACTACCTCCACTCAGACCCAGAGACAGATATCCCCAGAGAATAAGATTGAACTGGACAGGCACTTAGGCCCTAATCAGATCCATTGCTTTTGATTCCAGTCATCTCTCCTCAGAGGCCTGGTTTCCAATAACAGCATATGGGAGATTCCTTAGGCACTCATCAAAACAATTCTCTTCTCTACATAGGAAACATACTCTTTAGAGCTCCATCAAAACCTCCGTTTATGAACATCCCTCAAGGCCCCGGATCAAGCATCCCATTCCAAGGTCTACATGGACACAAATGCACATTATGACCCATCCTCAACTCACCCATTTCAACACACCCGCCTCGGTTGCTCCCCTAGATCCAGCAGATCGAACTTGCCTTTGCTCTATGAGACACCTGGAATGGGAGGCAGGCTGCCCAGGCATCCATCCTTAGAACCCTGCTCTGGATAACTTCCTTATGGGATGTCCTGTAGCCATCCAACAGGTCTCGACTGTCCCACAGAAAGAATCTTTGCGGTTTGGAGCATCTCACAATTCCCATCGTGGGAAAACCTCCATGTCCTCGTGACACCCTCCCCTTCATGAAGGGGCCGTCATGGACAGAAACTCCGACCTAAGCCAACTTCTGATCCTAGCTCTGTCTTCAGGTATACGGGATCTCGAATCATTTCTGCAGAGGGTGCCTGCCGTCCCCTCACCCCGAAATCTAAGTCTGGCTTGTGTTCTCAGAATTTTTTCCTCACACTCCTGGCCCACAAGCCTTCCAGTTTGGGAATTCTGGAGCCACTATGTTGCACTGTGTCTTCCCTCCAGAAGAAAAACGTTGCCCTTTGGGGCTACCCAGTAACCACAAATGAGTACCATCCTTCACGAAACTCGACTGCACCCCAATGATACAGTCTAGCCTGGGCATTAATTCCCTGTCTTCCACAGCCTGAGCCTGCACCTCCCAACCCACACTCAACAGCTGGAAGAACACTGAGCAATCAGACACACCATGGCCTTAGGTCTTCATCTCTTCCCAACCTCAGTTTTCAGGCTTCAGAACCTAGACCTTAAATCCAATCACAGTCCAGGAGAGAAAGAGTTGCAGAAAATAGAACTCCTTCTTCCCCATGGCCAGAAAACTTTTGGTTGCCATATTGTGCAACGTTCAGTGTAGGAGAAACCTGCATGGTACATTAGGCCACGCCCTGACTTGAGGGGCTCCTTGGGCACAAAAACGCATTGTGAAACTCAGTGCGAGACCTATCCTCAAGGAAGGCCTCTCAGTGTCTGGACCAAGAGCCCACATATGGGGCTTGCCATGTTCTTAGGTCCCAATGTTCACCAGAGGTCTGGTTGTCCAGTTGCCCCCACCCACGACTCTGCTCTGGAATCCCTCTTTTCGTGGTCCAACTGAGGTAAAAAAAAATAAATAAATGAATAAAAATAAACAAAAAAAAAAACCAGAAAGGCCTCCTCCCTTACGACAGAATGACACCAAACTCTTGGGATCTGGTCAAATCCCCAAAAAGGGAGCCTCATCAATGGCCCATGAGGACACCCCGACATTCCATGGCAATCGGTGACACATTTCCAGAAAAAAAAAAAAAATCATGAGCAAGCACCTCACATTCGCCCTTTGTTCATATGCCGAAGAGTTCTCCTCACGGTCTATAGATCGGGCCGGCCATACCTACATCCCCCAACCTAAGTGGAGTTTGTGTTTTCAGACTTTTGACCAAATAGCCCTGGACCACACACGCTCCACACCAGGGTCCCTGGAGCCACACCTCAGGACTGTGCTTCCCTTTCAAGGGAATTCTTCCCATTCCATTGGCCACAACCTTGCAAATGAGGAAAAACCTCCAAAGTCACCGAGGCCATCCCAATAGTGTAGGCCGCCCAGGACAAACAGGGGTGATCTCAAACCAGCTGAGCAACTACCTCCACTCAGACAACAGATGTCCCCAGAGAAGAATATTGAACCGGACAGGACCCTAGGCCCTAATCAGATCCATTGCTTTGGTTTCCAGGCATCTCTCCTCAGAGGCCTCGTTTCCAATACCAGCATATGGTGGTTTAATGAGGCACCAATAAGAACAAATCTCGTCTCCCCATGGAAAACCTGCTTATTGGAGCTTTGTCATAACCTCTGGTTAGGAGAATCCTTCAGGGCCCTGGTGCCACTGCCCCATACCAAGGTCTCCATGGACTCAAACCAACATTAAGACCATCCTCAGGAAAGTCCATTTCAACTCAGCCCCCTCTGTTGCTACCCCAAGCCAGCAGATCAAACGTTTCTTGTTGCTGGGAGACAATTGGAATGTGAGGCTGGCTGCACAGGCATCCATACTTAGAACGCTGTTCTGGAAAAATACCTTATAAGACGTCTTGGAGCCATCCAACAAATCTTAATTGTCCCACAGAAGGAATCCTTGCGGTTTGGAGCATCTCACAACTCCAATAGTGGGAAAACCCCCATGGCCTCATAATGCCCCCCCTTCCTGAAGGGGCCAACATGGACAGAAACTCAAACCTGAGCCAAAGTCTGAACCTCGACCTGACTTCAGACGCATGAGATCTCAATTCAGCTCTGCAGAGTGTGCCTGCCATGTCCTTGCCCCGAAACCTAAGCCTAGCTTGTGTTCTCAGACTTCCGTCCTCACTCTCCTGGCCCATAAGCCCTCCAGTTTGGGAATTCCGAAGCCACAATGCAGCATGCTGCCTGCCCTCCAGAAGAAAAACTTTGCCCTATGCTGCTAATAAGAAACCCCAAATGATTTTCTAATGCATGCCACTCGATTGTAAAGCAATTATACAGCCCACCCGGTATACTAATGCCCTGTCTGGCACAGCCTGAGACAAGACATCCCAAACGACACCCAGACAGCTGGCCCCAACCTGGACACATAGGACCCGCTATGGCTGTAGGTCGTCATCTCTTCCCAGCCTCGGTTTTCAGGCTTCAGAACCTAGACCTTATCTCCAATCACTGCCCAGGGGTGAACGTGATGCAGAAATTAGAATTCCTCCTTCCCCATGGCCAGAAACCTTGTGGTTGGCATGTTGTCCAACGTTCAATGTGGGAAAACCTGCATTGTCCGAAAGGCCACGCCAGTGCTTGAGGGCCGCCTAGGGCACAGACATGCATTGTGACCTGCAGCGTGAGTCCCGTATTAAAGTAACGCCTTTCAGTGGCTGGACCAAGATCCTGCATATGGGGCTTGTCATATCCATAGGCCCCCAGGCTTAACCAGAGGGCGAGTATTCCAGTTGTCAGTACCCACTGCTATGCTCTAGAATCCCTCTACTGGGGGGACACATGAAGCAGAAAACAGGACACTTCCCTTCCCACAGAAGGACCCCAAACTCTTGGGGGCTGGACAAACTACCAGAGAGGGAGACTTCTACGACCCATGAGGCAACTCCTACATTAAACGGCCATTGTGGACAAAACATCCAGAGACAAAAGCCTGAGCGACTGCCTCCCTCTCACCCTTCTTTCATATCCAGAGGAGCTCCCCTCATGGACTGTAGATCAGGCCTGCCGTAACCTTGGCCCCAAACCTGAGCTGAGTTAGGGTTTTTGGATGTCTGTCTGCACAGCCATGGCCCACACAGCCTCCAGGCTAGGGTCTCTGGAGCCACACCACAGTACTGTGCCTGCTCTCTCCTAAGAAACTGTCCATTCCATTGGCCACAACTCTACAAAATAGTAGAAACCTCAAGGTCCCCAAGGACATCCCACTACCGCAAGCCGCACTGGACAAATAGGGGCATTATGACACAAGTTGAGCAACTACTACCTCCATGCAGACACAAAGACAGATATCCGCAGAGACAGAAGATTGAACCAGACAGGCCCCTAGGCCCTATTATGAACTCTTGCTTTGGTGTCCAGGTATCACTCCTCAGAGGCCTGGGTTCGAAGACCAGCATACGGGGCTTTCCTGAGGCACCAGACAGAAGACCTCTCATCTCCACATGGGAAGCTTCCTTGTTGGGGTTGTGTCAAGCCCTTCGGGTTGGAGAATCCTGCAGAGTCCCTTAGCTACTGCCACATTCCAAGGTCTCCATGGCCACCAACCCACATTATGACTCATCATCAGGAGAGTCCATTTAAACTCAGCCTTCTGGGTAGCTCACCCAAGAGCCCGCAGATTGAGCGTGCCTTGTCTCGACCAGGCAATGGGAAGATGAGTTGGCGTTTGTCGGCATCCATGCTTACGGCCCTGCTCTCGAGTCTTTCTGTAAGGGGCATCCTGGAACCATCCAATAGTACTCGACTGTCCTGAAGAAGGAAACTTTGAAGTTTGGAGCAGCTCACAACTCCCAGCGTAGGGAAACCTCCCTGGCCTCATGACGCCCCCACCCCCTTCAGGAAGGGGCCGTCATGGACACAAACTGCAGCCTGAGGCAACATCTGATACTCGCCCTGACCTCACCTGCAGGAGATCTCGATTCAGCCTCTGCAGAGTGGGCCTGCCATGCTCTTGGCCCCAAAACTCGTGCTAGCTTGTGTTTTCAGACTTCCTTCCTCACAATCCTGGCCACACCCCTCCAGTTTGGCAATTCTGGAGACACAATGCAGCACTCTGCCTGCCCTCCAGAAGAAAAATGTTGCCCTATAGGGCTAACCAGAAATGCCAAATGAGTAACAACCTGCATGCCACTCGACCATACCCCAATTATACAGTCTAGCCTGTGCACTAAAGCCCTGTCTGACACAGCCTGAGGGCAGACCTCCAGTCCAACACCCAGACAGCTGGCCGTACACAGAGCATATCACACCCACAATGGCTTTAGGCCATCATCTCTACCCAACCTCAGTTTTCACCTTCAGAACCTAGACCTTATCTCCACTCACTGCTCAGGAGTGAACGTGATCCAAGAATCAGAACTTCTCCTTCGCCTTGGCAAGAAACCTAGTGGTTGGCATGTTGTCCAATGTTCATTGTAGGAGAAAGCAGCATGGACTAGGAGGCCCCACCTATCCCTGAGGGCCACAATGTGCACAAACACACATTGTGACCCTCAGCGTGAGCCCTATCCTCATGTAAAGCCTCTTAGTGACTGGAACAACAGCCCACATATGGGGCTTGCCAAGCCCCTAGTCCCCCAATCTCAACCAGAGTTCGAGATGTCTAGTCACCCCTACTCAGGGCTCTACTCTGGAATCCCTCTTTGGTGGGACACCTGAGGTAAAAAAAAAAAAAAATACAGAAAGGACTCTTCCCATCCACAGAATGATCCCAACCACTTGGGATCAGGCCAAATCATCAGAGAAAGAATTGTCCATGGCCCTTGAGGACACCCCGACATTCCGCGGCCACCGTTGACACAAAATCCAGAGACAAAAGCCTGAGCAAGCGCTACATACTCGCCCTTTGTTCATAGCCCGGAAAATTCTCACAGTCTGTAGATCGAGCCTTCATAAATACATCCCCAAACCTAAGCTGAGTTTGTGTTTTCAGACTTCTGTCCCCACAGTCCTGGCCCACACACCATCCAGTTGGGGCCCCTGGAGCCACACCTCAGGACTGTGGCTTTCCTCTCCAGGGGAATTCTGCCATTTCCATAGGCCACAACCCTATAGATTAGGAGTATCCTCCAATCTCCCCGAGGCCATCCGAATAGGGTTGTCTGCCCAGGACAGACAGGGATGATCTCTCACAAGTTAGGAAACTACCTCCACTCAGACCCAGAGACAGATATCCCCAGAGAATAAGATTGAACTGGACAGGCACTTAGGCCCTAATCAGATCCATTGCTTTTGATTCCAGTCATCTCTCCTCAGAGGCCTGGTTTCCAATAACAGCATATGGGAGATTCCTTAGGCACTCATCAAAACAATTCTCTTCTCTACATAGGAAACATACTCTTTAGAGCTCCATCAAAACCTCCGTTTATGAACATCCCTCAAGGCCCCGGATCAAGCATCCCATTCCAAGGTCTACATGGACACAAATGCACATTATGACCCATCCTCAACTCACCCATTTCAACACACCCGCCTCGGTTGCTCCCCTAGATCCAGCAGATCGAACTTGCCTTTGCTCTATGAGACACCTGGAATGGGAGGCAGGCTGCCCAGGCATCCATCCTTAGAACCCTGCTATGGATAACTTCCTTATGGGATGTCCTGTAGCCATTCAACAGGTCTCGACTGTCCCACAGAAGAAATCATTGCGGTTTGGAGCATCTCACAATTCCCATCGTGGGAAAACCTCCATGTCCTCGTGACACCCTCCCCTTCATGAAGGGGCCGTCATGGACAGAAACTCCGACCTAAGCCAACTTCTGATCCTAGCTCTGTCTTCAGGTATACGGGATCTCGAATCATTTCTGCAGAGGGTGCCTGCCGTCCCCTCACCCCGAAATCTAAGTCTGGCTTGTGTTCTCAGAATTTTTTCCTCACACTCCTGGCCCACAAGCCTTCCAGTTTGGGAATTCTGGAGCCACTATGTTGCACTGTGTCTTCCCTCCAGAAGAAAAACGTTGCCCTTTGGGGCTACCCAGTAACCACAAATGAGTACCATCCTTCACGAAACTCGACTGCACCCCAATGATACAGTCTAGCCTGGGCATTAATTCCCTGTCTTCCACAGCCTGAGCCTGCACCTCCCAACCCACACTCAACAGCTGGAAGAACACTGAGCAATCAGACACACCATGGCCTTAGGTCTTCATCTCTTCCCAACCTCAGTTTTCAGGCTTCAGAACCTAGACCTTAAATCCAATCACAGTCCAGGAGAGAAAGAGTTGCAGAAAATAGAACTCCTTCTTCCCCATGGCCAGAAAACTTTTGGTTGCCATATTGTGCAACGTTCAGTGTAGGAGAAACCTGCATGGTACATTAGGCCACGCCCTGACTTGAGGGGCTCCTTGGGCACAAAAACGCATTGTGAAACTCAGTGCGAGACCTATCCTCAAGGAAGGCCTCTCAGTGTCTGGACCAAGAGCCCACATATGGGGCTTGCCATGTTCTTAGGTCCCAATGTTCACCAGAGGTCTGGTTGTCCAGTTGCCCCCACCCACGACTCTGCTCTGGAATCCCTCTTTTCGTGGTCCAACTGAGGTAAAAAAAAATAAATAAATGAATAAAAATAAACAAAAAAAAAAACCAGAAAGGCCTCCTCCCTTACGACAGAATGACACCAAACTCTTGGGATCTGGTCAAATCCCCAAAAAGGGAGCCTCATCAATGGCCCATGAGGACACCCCGACATTCCATGGCAATCGGTGACACATTTCCAGAAAAAAAAAAAAATCATGAGCAAGCACCTCACATTCGCCCTTTGTTCATATGCCGAAGAGTTCTCCTCACGGTCTATAGATCGGGCCAGCCATACCTACATCCCCAAACCTAAGTGGAGTTTGTGTTTTCAGACTTTTGACCAAATAGCCCTGGACCACACACGCTCCACACCAGGGTCCCTGGAGCCACACCTCAGGACTGTGCTTCCCTTTCAAGGGAATTCTTCCCATTCCATTGGCCACAACCTTGCAAATGAGGAAAAACCTCCAAAGTCACCGAGGCCATCCCAATAGTGTAGGCCGCCCAGGACAAACAGGGGTGATCTCAAACCAGCTGAGCAACTACCTCCACTCAGACAACAGATGTCCCCAGAGAAGAATATTGAACCGGACAGGACCCTAGGCCCTAATCAGATCCATTGCTTTGGTTTCCAGGCATCTCTCCTCAGAGGCCTCGTTTCCAATACCAGCATATGGTGGTTTAATGAGGCACCAATAAGAACAAATCTCGTCTCCCCATGGAAAACCTGCTTATTGGAGCTTTGTCATAACCTCTGGTTAGGAGAATCCTTCAGGGCCCTGGTGCCACTGCCCCATACCAAGGTCTCCATGGACTCAAACCAACATTAAGACCATCCTCAGGAAAGTCCATTTCAACTCAGCCCCCTCTGTTGCTCCCCCAAGCCAGCAGATCAAACGTTTCTTGTTGCTGGGAGACAATTGGAATGTGAGGCTGGCTGCACAGGCATCCATACTTAGAACGCTGTTCTGGAAAAATACCTTATAAGACGTCTTGGAGCCATCCAACAAATCTTAATTGTCCCACAGAAGGAATCCTTGCGGTTTGGAGCATCTCACAACTCCAATAGTGGGAAAACCCCCATGGCCTCATAATGCCCCCCCTTCCTGAAGGGGCCAACATGGACAGAAACTCAAACCTGAGCCAAAGTCTGAACCTCGACCTGACTTCAGACGCATGAGATCTCATTTCAGCTCTGCAGAGTGTGCCTGCCATGTCCTTGCCCCGAAACCTAAGCCTAGATTGTGTTCTCAGACTTCCGTCCTCACTCTCCTGGCCCATAAGCCCTCCAGTTTGGGAATTCCGAAGCCACAATGCAGCATGCTGCCTGCCCTCCAGAAGAAAAACTTTGCCCTATGCTGCTAATAAGAAACCCCAAATGATTTTCTAATGCATGCCACTCGATTGTAAAGCAATTATACAGCCCACCCGGTATACTAATGCCCTGTCTGGCACAGCCTGAGACAAGACATCCCAAACGACACCCAGACAGCTGGCCCCAACCTGGACACATAGGACCCGCTATGGCTGTAGGTCGTCATCTCTTCCCAGCCTCGGTTTTCAGGCTTCAGAACCTAGACCTTATCTCCAATCACTGCCCAGGGGTGAACGTGATGCAGAAATTAGAATTCCTCCTTCCCCATGGCCAGAAACCTTGTGGTTGGCATGTTGTCCAACGTTCAATGTGGGAAAACCTGCATTGTCCGAAAGGCCACGCCAGTGCTTGAGGGCCGCCTAGGGCACAGACATGCATTGTGACCTGCAGCGTGAGTCCCGTATTAAAGTAACGCCTTTCAGTGGCTGGACCAAGATCCTGCATATGGGGCTTGTCATATCCATAGGCCCCCAGGCTTAACCAGAGGGCGAGTATTCCAGTTGTCAGTACCCACTGCTATGCTCTAGAATCCCTCTACTGGGGGGACACATGAAGCAGAAAACAGGACACTTCCCTTCCCACAGAAGGACCCCAAACTCTTGGGGGCTGGACAAACTACCAGAGAGGGAGACTTCTACGACCCATGAGGCAACTCCTACATTAAACGGCCATTGTGGACAAAACATCCAGAGACAAAAGCCTGAGCGACTGCCTCCCTCTCACCCTTCTTTCATATCCAGAGGAGCTCCCCTCATGGACTGTAGATCAGGCCTGCCGTAACCTTGGCCCCAAACCTGAGCTGAGTTAGGGTTTTTGGATGTCTGTCTGCACAGCCATGGCCCACACAGCCTCCAGGCTAGGGTCTCTGGAGCCACACCACAGTACTGTGCCTGCTCTCTCCAAAGAAACTGTCCATTCCATTGGCCACAACTCTACAAAATAGTAGAAACCTCAAGGTCCCCAAGGACATCCCACTACCGCAAGCCGCACTGGACAAATAGGGGCATTATGACACAAGTTGAGCAACTACTACCTCCATGCAGACACAAAGACAGATATCCGCAGAGACAGAAGATTGAACCAGACAGGCCCCTAGGCCCTATTATGAACTCTTGCTTTGGTGTCCAGGTATCACTCCTCAGAGGCCTGGGTTCGAAGACCAGCATACGGGGCTTTCCTGAGGCACCAGACAGAAGACCTCTCATCTCCACATGGGAAGCTTCCTTGTTGGGGTTGTGTCAAGCCCTTCGGGTTGGAGAATCCTGCAGAGTCCCTTAGCTACTGCCACATTCCAAGGTCTCCATGGCCACCAACCCACATTATGACTCATCATCAGGAGAGTCCATTTAAACTCAGCCTTCTGGGTAGCTCACCCAAGAGCCCGCAGATTGAGCGTGCCTTGTCTCGACCAGGCAATGGGAAGATGAGTTGGCGTTTGTCGGCATCCATGCTTACGGCCCTGCTCTCGAGTCTTTCTGTATGGGGCATCCTGGAACCATCCAATAGTACTCGACTGTCCTGAAGAAGGAAACTTTGAAGTTTGGAGCAGCTCACAACTCCCAGCGTAGGGAAACCTCCCTGGCCTCATGACGCCCCCACCCCCTTCAGGAAGGGGCCGTCATGGACACAAACTGCAGCCTGAGGCAACATCTGATACTCGCCCTGACCTCACCTGCAGGAGATCTCGATTCAGCCTCTGCAGAGTGGGCCTGCCATGCTCTTGGCCCCAAAACTCGTGCTAGCTTGTGTTTTCAGACTTCCTTCCTCACAATCCTGGCCACACCCCTCCAGTTTGGCAATTCTGGAGACACAATGCAGCACTCTGCCTGCCCTCCAGAAGAAAAATGTTGCCCTATAGGGCTAACCAGAAATGCCAAATGAGTAACAACCTGCATGCCACTCGACCATACCCCAATTATACAGTCTAGCCTGTGCACTAAAGCCCTGTCTGACACAGCCTGAGGGCAGACCTCCAGTCCAACACCCAGACAGCTGGCCGTACACAGAGCATATCACACCCACAATGGCTTTAGGCCATCATCTCTACCCAACCTCAGTTTTCACCTTCAGAACCTAGACCTTATCTCCACTCACTGCTCAGGAGTGAACGTGATCCAAGAATCAGAACTTCTCCTTCGCCTTGGCAAGAAACCTAGTGGTTGGCATGTTGTCCAATGTTCATTGTAGGAGAAAGCAGCATGGACTAGGAGGCCCCACCTATCCCTGAGGGCCACAATGTGCACAAACACACATTGTGACCCTCAGCGTGAGCCCTATCCTCATGTAAAGCCTCTTAGTGACTGGAACAACAGCCCACATATGGGGCTTGCCAAGCCCCTAGTCCCCCAATCTCAACCAGAGTTCGAGATGTCTAGTCACCCCTACTCAGGGCTCTACTCTGGAATCCCTCTTTGGTGGGACACCTGAGGTAAAAAAAAAAAAAATACAGAAAGGACTCTTCCCATCCACAGAATGATCCCAACCACTTGGGATCAGGCCAAATCATCAGAGAAAGAATTGTCCATGGCCCTTGAGGACACCCCGACATTCCGCGGCCACCGTTGACACAAAATCCAGAGACAAAAGCCTGAGCAAGCGCTACATACTCGCCCTTTGTTCATAGCCCGGAAAATTCTCACAGTCTGTAGATCGAGCCTTCATAAATACATCCCCAAACCTAAGCTGAGTTTGTGTTTTCAGACTTCTGTCCCCACAGTCCTGGCCCACACACCATCCAGTTGGGGCCCCTGGAGCCACACCTCAGGACTGTGGCTTTCCTCTCCAGGGGAATTCTGCCATTTCCATAGGCCACAACCCTATAGATTAGGAGTATCCTCCAATCTCCCCAAGGCCATCCGAATAGGGTTGTCTGCCCAGGACAGACAGGGATGATCTCTCACAAGTTAGGAAACTACCTCCACTCAGACCCAGAGACAGATATCCCCAGAGAATAAGATTGAACTGGACAGGCACTTAGGCCCTAATCAGATCCATTGCTTTTGATTCCAGTCATCTCTCCTCAGAGGCCTGGTTTCCAATACCAGCATATGGGAGATTCCTTAGGCACTCATCAAAACAATTCTCTTCTCTACATAGGAAACATACTCTTTAGAGCTCCATCAAAACCTCCGTTTATGAACATCCCTCAAGGCCCCGGATCAAGCATCCCATTCCAAGGTCTACATGGACACAAGTGCACATTATGACCCATCCTCAACTCACCCATTTCAACACACCCGCCTCGGTTGCTCCCCTAGATCCAGCAGATCGAACTTGCCTTTGCTCTATGAGACACCTGGAATGGGAGGCAGGCTGCCCAGGCATCCATCCTTAGAACCCTGCTCTGGATAACTTCCTTATGGGATGTCCTGTAGCCATCCAACAGGTCTCGGCTGTCCCACAGAAGGAATCATTGCGGTTTGGAGCATCTCACAATTCCCATCGTGGGAAAACCTCCATGTCCTCGTGACACCCTCCCCTTCATGAAGGGGCCGTCATGGACAGAAACTCCGACTTAAGCCAACTTCTGATCCTAGCTCTGTCTTCAGGTATACGGGATCTCGAATCATTTCTGCAGAGGGTGCCTGCCGTCCCCTCACCCCGAAATCTAAGTCTGGCTTGTGTTCTCAGAATTTTTTCCTCACACTCCTGGCCAACAAGCCTTCCAGTTTGGGAATTCTGGAGCCACTATGTTGCACTGTGTCTTCCCTCCAGAAGAAAAACGTTGCCCTTTGGGGCTAACCAGTAACCACAAATGAGTACCATCCTGCACGAAACTCGACTGCACCCCAATGATACAGTCTAGCCTGGGCATTAATTCCCTGTCTTCCACAGCCTGAGCCTGCACCTCCCAACCCACACTCAACAGCTGGAAGAACACTGAGCAATCAGGCACACCATGGCCTTAGGTCTTCATCTCTTCCCAACCTCAGTTTTCAGGCTTCAGAACCTAGACCTTAAATCCAATCACAGTCCAGGAGAGAAAGAGTTGCAGAAAATAGAACTCCTTCTTCCCCATGGCCAGAAAACTTTTGGTTGCCATATTGTGCAACGTTCAGTGTAGGAGAAACCTGCATGGTACATTAGGCCACGCCCTGACTTGAGGGGCTCCTTGGGCACAAAAACGCATTGTGAAACTCAGTGCGAGACCTATCCTCAAGGAAGGCCTCTCAGTGTCTGGACCAAGAGCCCACATATGGGGCTTGCCATGTTCTTAGGTCCCAATGTTCACCAGAGGTCTGGTTGTCCAGTTGCCCCCACCCACGACTCTGCTCTGGAATCCCTCTTTTCGTGGTCCAACTGAGGTAAAAAAAAAATAAATAAATGAATAAAAATAAACAAAAAAAAAAACCAGAAAGGCCTCATCCCTTACGACAGAATGACACCAAACTCTTGGGATCTGGTCAAATCCCCAAAAAGGGAGCCTCATCAATGGCCCATGAGGACACCCCGACATTCCATGGCAATCGGTGACACATTTCCAGAAAAAAAAAAAAATCATGAGCAAGCACCTCACATTCGCCCTTTGTTCATATGCCGAAGAGTTCTCCTCACGGTCTATAGATCGGGCCGGCCATAACTACATCCCCCAACCTAAGTGGAGTTTGTGTTTTCAGACTTTTGACCAAATAGCCCTGGACCACACACGCTCCACACCAGGGTCCCTGGAGCCACACCTCAGGACTGTGCTTCCCTTTCAAGGGAATTCTTCCCATTCCATTGGCCACAACCTTGCAAATGAGGAAAAACCTCCAAAGTCACCGAGGCCATCCCAATAGTGTAGCCGCCCAGGACAAACAGGGGTGATCTCAAACCAGCTGAGCAACTACCTCCACTCAGACAACAGATGTCCCCAGAGAAGAATATTGAACCGGACAGGACCCTAGGCCATAATCAGATCCATTGCTTTGGTTTCCAGGCATCTCTCCTCAGAGGCCTCGTTTCCAATACCAGCATATGGTGGTTTCCTGAGGCACCAATAAGAACAAATCTCGTCTCCCCATGGAAAACTTGCTCATTGGAGCTTTGTCATAACCTCTGGATAGGAGAATCCTTCAGGGCCCTAGTGCCACTGCCCCATACCAAGGTCTCCATGGACTCAATCCAACATTAAGACCATCCTCAGGAAAGTCCATTTCAACTCAGCCCGCTCTGTTGCTACCCCAAGACTGCAGATCAAACGTTTCTTGTTGCTAGGAGACAATTGGAATGTGAGGCTGGCTGCACAGGCATCCATACTTAGAACGCTGTTCTGGAAAAATACCTTATAAGACGTCCTGGAGCCATCCAACAAATCTTAATTGTCCCACAAAAGGAATCCTTGCGGTTTGGAGCATCTCACAACTCCAATAGTGGGAAAACCCCCATGGCCTCATAATGCCCCCCCTTCCTGAAGGGGCCAACATGGACAGAAACTCAAACCTGAGCCAAAGTCTGAACCTCGACCTGACTTCAGACGCATGAGATCTCAATTCAGCTCTGCAAAGTGTGCCTGCCATGTCCTTGCCCCGAAACCTAAGCCTAGCTTGTGTTCTCAGACTTCCGTCCTCACTCTCCTGGCCCATAAGCCCTCCAGTTTGGGAATTCCGAAGCCACAATGCAGCATGCTGCCTGCCCTCCAGAAGAAAAACTTTGCCCTATGCTGCTAATAAGAAACCCCAAATGATTTTCTAATGCATGCCACTCGATTGTAAAGCAATTATACAGCCCACCCTGTATACTAATGCCCTGTCTGGCAGAGCCTGAGACAAGACATCCCAAACGACACCCAGACAGCTGGCCCCAACCTGGACTCATAGGACCCGCTATGGCTGTAGGTCGTCATCTCTTCCCAACCTCGGTTTTCAGGCTTCAGAACCTAGACCTTATCTCAAATCACTGCCCAGGGGTGAACGTGATGCAGAAATTAGAATTCCTCCTTCCCCATGGCCAGAAACCTTGTGGTTGGCATGTTGTCCAACGTTCAATGTGGGAAAACCTGCATTGTCCGAAAGGCCACGCCAGTGCTTGAGGGTCGCCTAGGGCACAGACATGCATTGTGACCTTCAGCGTGAGTCCCGTATTAAAGTAACGCCTTTCAGTGGCTGGACCAAGATCCTGCATATGGGGCTTGTCATATCCATAGGCCCCCAGGCTTAACCAGAGGGCGAGTATTCCAGTTGTCAGTACCCACTGCTATGCTCTAGAATCCCTCTACTGGGGGGACACATGAAGCAGAAAACAGGACACTTCCCTTCCCACAGAAGGACCGCAAACTCTTGGGGGCTGGACAAACTACCAGAGAGGGAGACTTCTACGACCCATGAGGCAACTCCTACATTAAACGGCCATTGTGGACAAAACATCCAGAGACAAAAGCCGGAGCGACTGCCTCCCTCTCACCCTTCTTTCATATCCAGAGGAACTGCCCTCATGGACTGTAGATCAGGCCTGCCGTAACCTCGGCCCCAAACCTGAGCTGAGTTAGGGTTTTTGGATGTCTGTCTGCACAGCCATGGCCCACACAGCCTCCAGGCTGGGGTCTCTGGAGCCACACCACAGTACTGTGCCTGCTCTCTCCTAAGAAACTGCCCATTCCATTGGCCACAACTCTACAAAATAGTAGAAACCTCAAGGTCCCCAAGGACATCCCACTACCGCAAGCCGCACTGGTCAAATAGGGGCATTATGACACATGCTGAGCAACTACTACCTCCACGCAGACACACAGACAGATATCCGCAGAGACAGAAGATTGAACCAGACAGGCCCCTAGGCCCTATTATGAACTCTTGCTTTGGTGTCCAGGTATCACTCCTCAGAGGCCTGGGTTCGAAGACCAGCATACGGGGCTTTCCTGAGGCACCAGACAGAAGACCTCTCATCTCCACATGGGAAGCTTCCTTGTTGGGGTTGTGTCAACTCCTTCGGGTTGGAGAATCCTGCAGAGTCCCTTAGCTACTGCCACATTCCAAGGTCTCCATGGCCACCAACCCACATTATGACTCATCCTCAGGAGAGTCCATTTAAACTCAGCCTTCTGGGTAGCTCACCCAAGAGCCCGCAGATTGAGCGTGCCTTGTCTCGACCAGGCAATGGGAAGGTGAGTTGGCGTTTCTCGGCATCCATGCTTACGGCCCTGCTCTCGAGTCTTTCTGTGTGGGGCATCCTGGAACCATCCAATAGTACTCGACTGTCCTGAAGAAGGAAACTTTGAAGTTTGGAGCAGCTCACAACTCCCAGCGTAGGGAAACCTCCCTGTCCTCATGACGCCCCACCCCCTTCAGGAAGGGGCCGTCATGGACACAAACTGCAGCTTGAGGCAACATCTGATACTCGCCCTGACCTCACCTGCAGGAGATCTCGATTCAGCCTCTGCAGAGTGGGCCTGCCATGCTCTTGGCCCCAAAACTCGTGCTAGCTTGTGTTTTCAGACTTCCTTCCTCACAATCCTGGCCACACCCCTCCAGTTTGGCAATTCTGGAGACACAATGCAGGACTCTGCTTGCCCTCCAGAAGAAATATGTTGCCCTATAGGGCTAACCAGAAACGCCAAATGAGTAACAACCTGCATGCCACTCGACCATACCCCAATTATACAGTCTAGCCTGTGCACTAAAGCCCTGTCTGACACAGCCTGAGGGCAGACCTCCAGTCCAACACCCAGACAGCTGGCCGTACACAGAGCATATCACACCCACAATGGCTTTAGGCCATCATCTCTACCCAACCTCAGTTTTCACCTTCACAACCTAGACCTTATCTCCACTCACTGCTCAGGAGTGAACGTGATGCAAGAATCAGAACTTCTCCTTCGCCTTGGCAAGAAACCTAGTGGTTGGCATGTTGTCCAATGTTCATTGTAGGAGAAAGCAGCATGGACTAGGAGGCCCCACCTATCCCTGAGGGCCACAATGTGCACAAACACACATTGTGACCCTCAGCGTGAGCCCTATCCTCACGTAAAACCTCTTAGTGACTGGAACAACAGACCACATATGGGGCTTGCCAGGCCCCTAGTCCCCCAATCTCAACCAGAGTTCCAGATGTCTAGTCACCCCTACTCAGGGCTCTACTCTGGAATCCCTCTTTGGTGGGACACCTGAGGTAAAAAAAAAAAAAAAATACAGAAAGGACTCTTCCGATCCACAGAATGATCCCAACCACTTGGGATCAGGCCAAATCATCATAGAAAGAATTGTCCATGGCCCTAGAGGACACCCCGACATTCCGCGGCCACCGTTGACACAAAATCCAGAGACAAAAGCCTGAGCAAGCGCCACATACTCGCCCTTTGTTCATAGCCCGGAAAATTCTCACGGTCTGTAGATCGAGCCTTCATACATACATCCCCAAACCTAAGCTGAGTTTGTGTTTACCGACTTCTGTCCCCACAGTCCTGGCACACACACCATCCAAGTTGGGGCCCCTGGAGCCACACCTCAGGACTGTGGCTTCCCTCTCCAGGGGAATTCTGCCATTTCCATTGGCCACAACCCTATAGATTAGGAGTATCCTCCAATCTCCCCGAGGCCATCCGAATAGTGTTGGCTGCCCAGGACAAACAAGGATGATCTCTCACAAGTTAGGAAACCTCCTCCACTCAGACCCAGAGACAGATATCCCCATAGAATAAGATTGAACTGGACAGGCACTTAGGCCCTAATCAGATCCATTGCTTTTGATTCCAGTCATCTCTCCTCAGAGGCCTGGTTTCCAATACCAGCATATGGGAGATTCCTTAGGCACTCATCAAAACAATTCTCTTCTCTACATAGGAAACATACTCTTTAGAGCTCCATCAAAACCCCCGGTTATGAACATCCCTCAAGGCCCCGGATCAAGCATCCCATTCCAAGGTCTACATGGACACAAATGCACATTATGACCCATCCTCAACTCACCCATTTCAACACACCCGCCTCGGTTGCTCCCCTAGATCCAGCAGATCGAACTTGCCTTTGCTCTATGAGACACCTGGAATGGGAGGCAGGCTGCCCAGGCATCCATCCTTAGAACCCTGCTCTGGATAACTTCCTTATGGGATGTCCTGGAGCCATCCAACAGGTCTCGACTGTCCCACAGAAGGAATCATTGCGGTTTGGAGCATCTCACAATTCCCATCGTGGGAAAACTTCCATGTCCTAGTGACACCCTCCCCTTCATGAAGGGGCCATCATGGACAGAAACTTCGACCTAAGCCAACGTCTGATCCTAGCTCTGTCTTCAGGTATACGGGATCTCGAATCATCTCTGCAGAGGGTGCCTGCCGTCCCCTCACCCCGAAATCTAAGTCTGGCTTGTGTTCTCAGAATTTTTTCCTCACACTCCTGGCCCACAAGCCTTCCAGTTTGGGAATTCTGGAGCCACTATGTGGCACTGTGTCTTCCCTCCAGAAGAAAAACGTTGCCCTCTGGGGCTACCCAGTAACCACAAATGAGTACCATCCTGCACGAAACTCGACTGCACCCCAATGATACAGTCTAGCCTGGGCATTAATTCCCTTTCTGCCACAGCCTGAGCCTGCACCTCCCAACCCACACTCAACAGCTGGAAGAACACTGAGCAATGAGACACACCATGGCCTTAGGTCTTCATCTCTTCCCAACCTCAGTTTTCAGGCTTCAGAACCTAGACCTTAAATCCAATCACAGTCCAGGAGAGAAAGAGTTGCAGAAAATAGAACTCCTTCTTCCCCATGGCCAGAAAACTTTTGGTTGCCATATTGTGCAACGTTCAGTGTAGGAGAAACCTGCATGGTACATTAGGCCACGCCCTGACTTGAGGGGCTCCTTGGGCACAAAAACGCATTGTGAAACTCAGTGCGAGACCTATCCTCAAGGAAGGCCTCTCAGTGTCTGGACCAAGAGCCCACATATGGGGCTTGCCATGTTCTTAGGTCCCAATGTTCACCAGAGGTCTGGTTGTCCAGTTGCCCCCACCCACGACTCTGCTCTGGAATCCCTCTTTTCGTGGTCCAACTGAGGTAAAAAAAAATAAATAAATGAATAAAAATAAACAAAAAAAAAAAACCAGAAAGGCCTCCTCCCTTACGACAGAATGACACCAAACTCTTGGGATCTGGTCAAATCCCCAAAAAGGGAGCCTCATCAATGGCCCATGAGGACACCCCGACATTCCATGGCAATCGGTGACACATTTCCAGAAAAAAAAAAAAATCATGAGCAAGCACCTCACATTCGCCCTTTGTTCATATGCCGAAGAGTTCTCCTCACGGTCTATAGATCGGGCCAGCCATACCTACATCCCCCAACCTAAGTGGAGTTTGTGTTTTCAGACTTTTGACCAAATAGCCCTGGACCACACACGCTCCACACCAGGGTCCCTGGAGCCACACCTCAGGACTGTGCTTCCCTTTCAAGGGAATTCTTCCCATTCCATTGGCCACAACCTTGCAAATGAGGAAAAACCTCCAAAGTCACCGAGGCCATCCCAATAGTGTAGGCCGCCCAGGACAAACAGGGGTGATCTCAAACCAGCTGAGCAACTACCTCCACTCAGACAACAGATGTCCCCAGAGAAGAATATTGAACCGGACAGGACCCTAGGCCCTAATCAGATCCATTGCTTTGGTTTCCAGGCATCTCTCCTCAGAGGCCTCGTTTCCAATACCAGCATATGGTGGTTTAATGAGGCACCAATAAGAACAAATCTCGTCTCCCCATGGAAAACCTGCTTATTGGAGCTTTGTCATAACCTCTGGTTAGGAGAATCCTTCAGGGCCCTGGTGCCACTGCCCCATACCAAGGTCTCCATGGACTCAAACCAACATTAAGACCATCCTCAGGAAAGTCCATTTCAACTCAGCCCCCTCTGTTGCTCCCCCAAGCCAGCAGATCAAACGTTTCTTGTTGCTGGGAGACAATTGGAATGTGAGGCTGGCTGCACAGGCATCCATACTTAGAACGCTGTTCTGGAAAAATACCTTATAAGACGTCTTGGAGCCATCCAACAAATCTTAATTGTCCCACAGAAGGAATCCTTGCGGTTTGGAGCATCTCACAACTCCAATAGTGGGAAAACCCCCATGGCCTCATAATGCCCCCCCTTCCTGAAGGGGCCAACATGGACAGAAACTCAAACCTGAGCCAAAGTCTGAACCTCGACCTGACTTCAGACGCATGAGATCTCATTTCAGCTCTGCAGAGTGTGCCTGCCATGTCCTTGCCCCGAAACCTAAGCCTAGCTTGTGTTCTCAGACTTCCGTCCTCACTCTCCTGGCCCATAAGCCCTCCAGTTTGGGAATTCCGAAGCCACAATGCAGCATGCTGCCTGCCCTCCAGAAGAAAAACTTTGCCCTATGCTGCTAATAAGAAACCCCAAATGATTTTCTAATGCATGCCACTCGATTGTAAAGCAATTATACAGCCCACCCGGTATACTAATGCCCTGTCTGGCACAGCCTGAGACAAGACATCCCAAACGACACCCAGACAGCTGGCCCCAACCTGGACACATAGGACCCGCTATGGCTGTAGGTCGTCATCTCTTCCCAGCCTCGGTTTTCAGGCTTCAGAACCTAGACCTTATCTCCAATCACTGCCCAGGGGTGAACGTGATGCAGAAATTAGAATTCCTCCTTCCCCATGGCCAGAAACCTTGTGGTTGGCATGTTGTCCAACGTTCAATGTGGGAAAACCTGCATTGTCCGAAAGGCCACGCCAGTGCTTGAGGGCCGCCTAGGGCACAGACATGCATTGTGACCTGCAGCGTGAGTCCCGTATTAAAGTAACACCTTTCAGTGGCTGGACCAAGATCCTGCATATGGGGCTTGTCATATCCATAGGCCCCCAGGCTTAACCAGAGGGCGAGTATTCCAGTTGTCAGTACCCACTGCTATGCTCTAGAATCCCTCTACTGGGGGGACACATGAAGCAGAAAACAGGACACTTCCCTTCCCACAGAAGGACCCCAAACTCTTGGGGGCTGGACAAACTACCAGAGAGGGAGACTTCTACGACCCATGAGGCAACTCCTACATTAAACGGCCATTGTGGACAAAACATCCAGAGACAAAAGCCTGAGCGACTGCCTCCCTCTCACCCTTCTTTCATATCCAGAGGAGCTCCCCTCATGGACTGTAGATCAGGCCTGCCGTAACCTCGGCCCCAAACCTGAGCTGAGTTAGGGTTTTTGGATGTCTGTCTGCACAGCCATGGCCCACACAGCCTCCAGGCTAGGGTCTCTGGAGCCACACCACAGTACTGTGCCTGCTCTCTCCAAAGAAACTGTCCATTCCATTGGCCACAACTCTACAAAATAGTAGAAACCTCAAGGTCCCCAAGGACATCCCACTACCGCAAGCCGCACTGGACAAATAGGGGCATTATGACACAAGTTGAGCAACTACTACCTCCATGCAGACACAAAGACAGATATCCGCAGAGACAGAAGATTGAACCAGACAGGCCCCTAGGCCCTATTATGAACTCTTGCTTTGGTGTCCAGGTATCACTCCTCAGAGGCCTGGGTTCGAAGACCAGCATACGGGGCTTTCCTGAGGCACCAGACAGAAGACCTCTCATCTCCACATGGGAAGCTTCCTTGTTGGGGTTGTGTCAAGCCCTTCGGGTTGGAGAATCCTGCAGAGTCCCTTAGCTACTGCCACATTCCAAGGTCTCCATGGCCACCAACCCACATTATGACTCATCATCAGGAGAGTCCATTTAAACTCAGCCTTCTGGGTAGCTCACCCAAGAGCCCGCAGATTGAGCGTGCCTTGTCTCGACCAGGCAATGGGAAGATGAGTTGGCGTTTGTCGGCATCCATGCTTACGGCCCTGCTCTCGAGTCTTTCTGTATGGGGCATCCTGGAACCATCCAATAGTACTCGACTGTCCTGAAGAAGGAAACTTTGAAGTTTGGAGCAGCTCACAACTCCCAGCGTAGGGAAACCTCCCTGGCCTCATGACGCCCCCACCCCCTTCAGGAAGGGGCCGTCATGGACACAAACTGCAGCCTGAGGCAACATCTGATACTCGCCCTGACCTCACCTGCAGGAGATCTCGATTCAGCCTCTGCAGAGTGGGCCTGCCATGCTCTTGGCCCCAAAACTCGTGCTAGCTTGTGTTTTCAGACTTCCTTCCTCACAATCCTGGCCACACCCCTCCAGTTTGGCAATTCTGGAGACACAATGCAGCACTCTGCCTGCCCTCCAGAAGAAAAATGTTGCCCTATAGGGCTAACCAGAAATGCCAAATGAGTAACAACCTGCATGCCACTCGACCATACCCCAATTATACAGTCTAGCCTGTGCACTAAAGCCCTGTCTGACACAGCCTGAGGGCAGACCTCCAGTCCAACACCCAGACAGCTGGCCGTACACAGAGCATATCACACCCACAATGGCTTTAGGCCATCATCTCTACCCAACCTCAGTTTTCACCTTCAGAACCTAGACCTTATCTCCACTCACTGCTCAGGAGTGAACGTGATCCAAGAATCAGAACTTCTCCTTCGCCTTGGCAAGAAACCTAGTGGTTGGCATGTTGTCCAATGTTCATTGTAGGAGAAAGCAGCATGGACTAGGAGGCCCCACCTATCCCTGAGGGCCACAATGTGCACAAACACACATTGTGACCCTCAGCGTGAGCCCTATCCTCATGTAAAGCCTCTTAGTGACTGGAACAACAGCCCACATATGGGGCTTGCCAAGCCCCTAGTCCCCCAATCTCAACCAGAGTTCGAGATGTCTAGTCACCCCTACTCAGGGCTCTACTCTGGAATCCCTCTTTGGTGGGACACCTGAGGTAAAAAAAAAAAAAATACAGAAAGGACTCTTCCCATCCACAGAATGATCACAACCACTTGGGATCAGGCCAAATCATCAGAGAAAGAATTGTCCATGGCCCTTGAGGACACCCCGACATTCCGCGGCCACCGTTGACACAAAATCCAGAGACAAAAGCCTGAGCAAGCGCTACATACTCGCCCTTTGTTCATAGCCCGGAAAATTCTCACAGTCTGTAGATCGAGCCTTCATAAATACATCCCCAAACCTAAGCTGAGTTTGTGTTTTCAGACTTCTGTCCCCACAGTCCTGGCCCACACACCATCCAGTTGGGGCCCCTGGAGCCACACCTCAGGACTGTGGCTTTCCTCTCCAGGGGAATTCTGCCATTTCCATAGGCCACAACCCTATAGATTAGGAGTATCCTCCAATCTCCCCGAGGCCATCCGAATAGGGTTGTCTGCCCAGGACAGACAGGGATGATCTCTCACAAGTTAGGAAACTACCTCCACTCAGACCCAGAGACAGATATCCCCAGAGAATAAGATTGAACTGGACAGGCACTTAGGCCCTAATCAGATCCATTGCTTTTGATTCCAGTCATCTCTCCTCAGAGGCCTGGTTTCCAATACCAGCATATGGGAGATTCCTTAGGCACTCATCAAAACAATTCTCTTCTCTACATAGGAAACATACTCTTTAGAGCTCCATCAAAACCTCCGTTTATGAACATCCCTCAAGGCCCCGGATCAAGCATCCCATTCCAAGGTCTACATGGACACAAGTGCACATTATGACCCATCCTCAACTCACCCATTTCAACACACCCGCCTCGGTTGCTCCCCTAGATCCAGCAGATCGAACTTGCCTTTGCTCTATGAGACACCTGGAATGGGAGGCAGGCTGCCCAGGCATCCATCCTTAGAACCCTGCTCTGGATAACTTCCTTATGGGATGTCCTGTAGCCATCCAACAGGTCTCGGCTGTCCCACAGAAGGAATCATTGCGGTTTGGAGCATCTCACAATTCCCATCGTGGGAAAACCTCCATGTCCTCGTGACACCCTCCCCTTCATGAAGGGGCCGTCATGGACAGAAACTCCGACTTAAGCCAACTTCTGATCCTAGCTCTGTCTTCAGGTATACGGGATCTCGAATCATTTCTGCAGAGGGTGCCTGCCGTCCCCTCACCCCGAAATCTAAGTCTGGCTTGTGTTCTCAGAATTTTTTCCTCACACTCCTGGCCAACAAGCCTTCCAGTTTGGGAATTCTGGAGCCACTATGTTGCACTGTGTCTTCCCTCCAGAAGAAAAACGTTGCCCTTTGGGGCTAACCAGTAACCACAAATGAGTACCATCCTGCACGAAACTCGACTGCACCCCAATGATACAGTCTAGCCTGGGCATTAATTCCCTGTCTTCCACAGCCTGAGCCTGCACCTCCCAACCCACACTCAACAGCTGGAAGAACACTGAGCAATCAGACACACCATGGCCTTAGGTCTTCATCTCTTCCCAACCTCAGTTTTCAGGCTTCAGAACCTAGACCTTAAATCCAATCACAGTCCAGGAGAGAAAGAGTTGCAGAAAATAGAACTCCTTCTTCCCCATGGCCAGAAAACTTTTGGTTGCCATATTGTGCAACGTTCAGTGTAGGAGAAACCTGCATGGTACATTAGGCCACGCCCTGACTTGAGGGGCTCCTTGGGCACAAAAACGCATTGTGAAACTCAGTGCGAGACCTATCCTCAAGGAAGGCCTCTCAGTGTCTGGACCAAGAGCCCACATATGGGGCTTGCCATGTTCTTAGGTCCCAATGTTCACCAGAGGTCTGGTTGTCCAGTTGCCCCCACCCACGACTCTGCTCTGGAATCCCTCTTTTCGTGGTCCAACTGAGGTAAAAAAAAATAAATAAATGAATAAAAATAAACAAAAAAAAAAACCAGAAAGGCCTCATCCCTTACGACAGAATGACACCAAACTCTTGGGATCTGGTCAAATCCCCAAAAAGGGAGCCTCATCAATGGCCCATGAGGACACCCCGACATTCCATGGCAATCGGTGACACATTTCCAGAAAAAAAAAAAAAATCATGAGCAAGCACCTCACATTCGCCCTTTGTTCATATGCCGAAGAGTTCTCCTCACGGTCTATAGATCGGGCCGGCCATAACTACATCCCCCAACCTAAGTGGAGTTTGTGTTTTCAGACTTTTGACCAAATAGCCCTGGACCACACACGCTCCACACTTGGGTCCCTGGAGCCACACCTCAGGACTGTGCTTCCCTTTCAAGGGAATTCTTCCCATTCCATTGGCCACAACCTTGCAAATGAGGAAAAACCTCCAAAGTCACCGAGGCCATCCCAATAGTGTAGCCGCCCAGGACAAACAGGGGTGATCTCAAACCAGCTGAGCAACTACCTCCACTCAGACAACAGATGTCCCCAGAGAAGAATATTGAACCGGACAGGACCCTAGGCCATAATCAGATCCATTGCTTTGGTTTCCAGGCATCTCTCCTCAGAGGCCTCGTTTCCAATACCAGCATATGGTGGTTTCCTGAGGCACCAATAAGAACAAATCTCGTCTCCCCATGGAAAACTTGCTCATTGGAGCTTTGTCATAACCTCTGGATAGGAGAATCCTTCAGGGCCCTAGTGCCACTGCCCCATACCAAGGTCTCCATGGACTCAATCCAACATTAAGACCATCCTCAGGAAAGTCCATTTCAACTCAGCCCGCTCTGTTGCTACCCCAAGACTGCAGATCAAACGTTTCTTGTTGCTAGGAGACAATTGGAATGTGAGGCTGGCTGCCCAGGCATCCATACTTAGAACGCTGTTCTGGAAAAATACCTTATAAGACGTCCTGGAGCCATCCAACAAATCTTAATTGTCCCACAAAAGGAATCCTTGCGGTTTGGAGCATCTCACAACTCCAATAGTGGGAAAACCCCCATGGCCTCATAATGCCCCCCCTTCCTGAAGGGGCCAACATGGACAGAAACTCAAACCTGAGCCAAAGTCTGAACCTCGACCTGACTTCAGACGCATGAGATCTCAATTCAGCTCTGCAAAGTGTGCCTGCCATGTCCTTGCCCCGAAACCTAAGCCTAGCTTGTGTTCTCAGACTTCCGTCCTCACTCTCCTGGCCCATAAGCCCTCCAGTTTGGGAATTCCGAAGCCACAATGCAGCATGCTGCCTGCCCTCCAGAAGAAAAACTTTGCCCTATGCTGCTAATAAGAAACCCCAAATGATTTTCTAATGCATGCCACTCGATTGTAAAGCAATTATACAGCCCACCCTGTATACTAATGCCCTGTCTGGCAGAGCCTGAGACAAGACATCCCAAACGACACCCAGACAGCTGGCCCCAACCTGGACTCATAGGACCCGCTATGGCTGTAGGTCGTCATCTCTTCCCAACCTCGGTTTTCAGGCTTCAGAACCTAGACCTTATCTCAAATCACTGCCCAGGGGTGAACGTGATGCAGAAATTAGAATTCCTCCTTCCCCATGGCCAGAAACCTTGTGGTTGGCATGTTGTCCAACGTTCAATGTGGGAAAACCTGCATTGTCCGAAAGGCCACGCCAGTGCTTGAGGGTCGCCTAGGGCACAGACATGCATTGTGACCTTCAGCGTGAGTCCCGTATTAAAGTAACGCCTTTCAGTGGCTGGACCAAGATCCTGCATATGGGGCTTGTCATATCCATAGGCCCCCAGGCTTAACCAGAGGGCGAGTATTCCAGTTGTCAGTACCCACTGCTATGCTCTAGAATCCCTCTACTGGGGGGACACATGAAGCAGAAAACAGGACACTTCCCTTCCCACAGAAGGACCGCAAACTCTTGGGGGCTGGACAAACTACCAGAGAGGGAGACTTCTACGACCCATGAGGCAACTCCTACATTAAACGGCCATTGTGGACAAAACATCCAGAGACAAAAGCCGGAGCGACTGCCTCCCTCTCACCCTTCTTTCATATCCAGAGGAACTGCCCTCATGGACTGTAGATCAGGCCTGCCGTAACCTCGGCCCCAAACCTGAGCTGAGTTAGGGTTTTTGGATGTCTGTCTGCACAGCCATGGCCCACACAGCCTCCAGGCTGGGGTCTCTGGAGCCACACCACAGTACTGTGCCTGCTCTCTCCTAAGAAACTGCCCATTCCATTGGCCACAACTCTACAAAATAGTAGAAACCTCAAGGTCCCCAAGGACATCCCACTACCGCAAGCCGCACTGGTCAAATAGGGGCATTATGACACATGCTGAGCAACTACTACCTCCACGCAGACACACAGACAGATATCCGCAGAGACAGAAGATTGAACCAGACAGGCCCCTAGGCCCTATTATGAACTCTTGCTTTGGTGTCCAGGTATCACTCCTCAGAGGCCTGGGTTCGAAGACCAGCATACGGGGCTTTCCTGAGGCACCAGACAGAAGACCTCTCATCTCCACATGGGAAGCTTCCTTGTTGGGGTTGTGTCAACTCCTTCGGGTTGGAGAATCCTGCAGAGTCCCTTAGCTACTGCCACATTCCAAGGTCTCCATGGCCACCAACCCACATTATGACTCATCCTCAGGAGAGTCCATTTAAACTCAGCCTTCTGGGTAGCTCACCCAAGAGCCCGCAGATTGAGCGTGCCTTGTCTCGACCAGGCAATGGGAAGGTGAGTTGGCGTTTCTCGGCATCCATGCTTACGGCCCTGCTCTCGAGTCTTTCTGTGTGGGGCATCCTGGAACCATCCAATAGTACTCGACTGTCCTGAAGAAGGAAACTTTGAAGTTTGGAGCAGCTCACAACTCCCAGCGTAGGGAAACCTCCCTGTCCTCATGACGCCCCACCCCCTTCAGGAAGGGGCCGTCATGGACACAAACTGCAGCTTGAGGCAACATCTGATACTCGCCCTGACCTCACCTGCAGGAGATCTCGATTCAGCCTCTGCAGAGTGGGCCTGCCATGCTCTTGGCCCCAAAACTCGTGCTAGCTTGTGTTTTCAGACTTCCTTCCTCACAATCCTGGCCACACCCCTCCAGTTTGGCAATTCTGGAGACACAATGCAGCACTCTGCCTGCCCTCCAGAAGAAAAATGTTGCCCTATAGGGCTAACCAGAAACGCCAAATGAGTAACAACCTGCATGCCACTCGACCATACCCCAATTATACAGTCTAGCCTGTGCACTAAACCCCTGTCTGACACAGCCTGAGGGCAGACCTCCAGTCCAACACCCAGACAGCTGGCCGTACACAGAGCATATCACACCCACAATGGCTTTAGGCCATCATCTCTACCCAACCTCAGTTTTCACCTTCACAACCTAGACCTTATCTCCACTCACTGCTCAGGAGTGAACGTGATGCAAGAATCAGAACTTCTCCTTCGCCTTGGCAAGAAACCTAGTGGTTGGCATGTTGTCCAATGTTCATTGTAGGAGAAAGCAGCATGGACTAGGAGGCCCCACCTATCCCTGAGGGCCACAATGTGCACAAACACACATTGTGACCCTCAGCGTGAGCCCTATCCTCACGTAAAACCTCTTAGTGACTGGAACAACAGACCACATATGGGGCTTGCCAGGCCCCTAGTCCCCCAATCTCAACCAGAGTTCCAGATGTCTAGTCACCCCTACTCAGGGCTCTACTCTGGAATCCATCTTTGGTGGGACACCTGAGGTAAAAAAAAAAAAAAATACAGAAAGGACTCTTCCGATCCACAGAATGATCCCAACCACTTGGGATCAGGCCAAATCATCATAGAAAGAATTGTCCATGGCCCTAGAGGACACCCCGACATTCCGCGGCCACCGTTGACACAAAATCCAGAGACAAAAGCCTGAGCAAGCGCCACATACTCGCCCTTTGTTCATAGCCCGGAAAATTCTCACGGTCTGTAGATCGAGCCTTCATACATACATCCCCAAACCTAAGCTGAGTTTGTGTTTACCGACTTCTGTCCCCACAGTCCTGGCACACACACCATCCAAGTTGGGGCCCCTGGAGCCACACCTCAGGACTGTGGCTTCCCTCTCCAGGGGAATTCTGCCATTTCCATTGGCCACAACCCTATAGATTAGGAGTATCCTCCAATCTCCCCGAGGCCATCCGAATAGTGTTGGCTGCCCAGGACAAACAAGGATGATCTCTCACAAGTTAGGAAACCTCCTCCACTCAGACCCAGAGACAGATATCCCCATAGAATAAGATTGAACTGGACAGGCACTTAGGCCCTAATCAGATCCATTGCTTTTGATTCCAGTCATCTCTCCTCAGAGGCCTGGTTTCCAATACCAGCATATGGGAGATTCCTTAGGCACTCATCAAAACAATTCTCTTCTCTACATAGGAAACATACTCTTTAGAGCTCCATCAAAACCCCCGGTTATGAACATCCCTCAAGGCCCCGGATCAAGCATCCCATTCCAAGGTCTACATGGACACAAATGCACATTATGACCCATCCTCAACTCACCCATTTCAACACACCCGCCTCGGTTGCTCCCCTAGATCCAGCAGATCGAACTTGCCTTTGCTCTATGAGACACCTGGAATGGGAGGCAGGCTGCCCAGGCATCCATCCTTAGAACCCTGCTCTGGATAACTTCCTTATGGGATGTCCTGGAGCCATCCAACAGGTCTCGACTGTCCCACAGAAGGAATCATTGCGGTTTGGAGCATCTCACAATTCCCATCGTGGGAAAACTTCCATGTCCTAGTGACACCCTCCCCTTCATGAAGGGGCCGTCATGGACAGAAACTTCGACCTAAGCCAACGTCTGATCCTAGCTCTGTCTTCAGGTATACGGGATCTCGAATCATCTCTGCAGAGGGTGCCTGCCGTCCCCTCACCCCGAAATCTAAGTCTGGCTTGTGTTCTCAGAATTTTTTCCTCACACTCCTGGCCCACAAGCCTTCCAGTTTGGGAATTCTGGAGCCACTATGTGGCACTGTGTCTTCCCTCCAGAAGAAAAACGTTGCCCTCTGGGGCTACCCAGTAACCACAAATGAGTACCATCCTGCACGAAACTCGACTGCACCCTAATGATACAGTCTAGCCTGGGCATTAATTCCCTTTCTGCCACAGCCTGAGCCTGCACCTCCCAACCCACACTCAACAGCTGGCCGAACACTGAGCACATCAGACACACCATGGCCTTAGGTCTTCATCTGTTCCCAACCTCAGTTTTCAGGCTTCAGAACCTAGACCTTAAATCCAGTCACAGTCCAGGAGTGAAAGAGTTGCAGTAAATAGAACTCCTTCTTCCCCATGGCCAGAAAACTTTTGGTTGCCATATTGTGCAACGTTCAGTGTAGGAGAAACCAGCATGGTACATTAGGCCACGCCCTGACTTGAGGGGATCCTTGGGCACAAAAACACATTGTGAAACTCAGTGCGAGACCTATCCTCAAGGAAGGCCTCTCCGTGTCGGGACCAAGAGCCCACATATGGGGCTTGCCATGTTCTTAGGTCCCAATGTTAACCAGAGGTCTGGTTGTCCAGTTGCCCCCACCCACGACTCTGCTCTGGAATCCCTCTTTTGGTGGTCCACCTAAGGTAAAAAAAAATAAATAAATAAATAAAAATAAACACAAAAAACCAGAAAGGCCTCCTCCCTTACGACAGAATGACCCCAAACTCTTGGGATCTGGTCAAATCCACATAAAGTAGCCTCATCGATGGCCCATGAGGACACCCCGACATTCCATGGCAATCGGTGACACATTTCCAGAAAAAAAAAAAAATAAAAAGCATGAGCAAGCACCTCACATTCGCCCTTTGTTCATATGCCGAAGAGTTCTCCTCACGGTCTATAGATCGGGCCGGCCATACCTACATCCCACAACCTATGTGGAGTTTGTGTTTTCAGACTTTTGTCCAAATAGCCCTGGACCACACACGCTCCAGACTTGGGTCCCTGGAGCCACACCTCAGGACTGTGCTTCCCTTTCAAGGGAATTCTTCCCATTCCATTGGCCACAACCTTGCAAATGAGGAAAAACCTCCAAAGTCAACGAGGCCATCCCAATAGTGTAGGCCGCCCAGGACAATCAGGGATGATCTCAAACCAGCTGAGCAACTACCTCCACTCAGACAACAGATGTCCCAGGAGAAGAATATTGAACCGGCCATGATCCTAGGCCCTAATCAGATCCATTCCTTGGTTTCCAGGCATCTCTCCTCAGAGGCCTCGTTTCCAATACCAGCATATGGTGGTTTCCTGAGGCACCAATGAGAACAAATCTCGTCTCCCCATGGAAAACTTGCTCATTGGAGCTTTGTCATAACCTCTGGTTAGGAGAATCCTTCAGGGCCCTGGTGCCACTGCCCCATACCAAGGTCTCCATGGACTCAATCCAACATTAAGACCATCCTCAGGAAAGTCCATTTCAACTCAGCCCCCTCTGTTGCTACCCCAAGCCAGCAGATCAAAAGTTTCTTGTTGCTAGGAGACAATTGGAATGTGAGGGTGGCTGCCCAGGCATCCATACTTAGAACCCTGTTCTGGAAAAATACCTTATAAGACGTCCTGGAGCCATCCAACAAATCTTAATTGTCCCACAGAAGGAATCCTTGCGGTTTGGAGCATCTCACAACTCCAATAGTGGGAAAAGCCCCATGGCCTCATAATGCCCCCCCTTTCCTGAAAGGGCCAACATGGACAGAAACTCAAACCTGAGCCAAAGTCTGAACCTCGACCTGACTTCAGACGCATGAGATCTCAATTCAGCTCTGCAGAGTGTGCCTGCCATGTCCTTGCCCCGAAACCTAAGCCTAGCTTGTGTTCTCAGACTTCCGTCCTCACTCTCCTGGCCCATAAGCCCTCCAGTTTGGGAATTCCGAAGCCACAATGCAGCATGCTGCCTGCCCTCCAGAAGAAAAACTTTGCCCTATGCTGCTAATAAGAAACCCCAAATGATTTTCTAATGCATGCCACTCGATTGTAAAGCAATTATACAGCCCATCCGGTATACTAATGCCCTGTCTGGCACAGCCTGAGACAAGACATCCCAAACGACACCCAGACAGCTGGCCCCAACCTGGACACATAGGACCCGCTATGGCTGTAGGTCGTCATCTCTTCCCAACCTCGGTTTTCAGGTTTCAGAACCTAGATCTTATCTCCAATCACTGCCCAGGGGTGAACGTGATACAGAAATTAGAATTCCTCCTTCCCCATGGCCAGAAACCTTGTGGTTGGCATGTTGTCCAACATTCAATGTGGGAAAACCTGCATTGTCCGAAAGGCCACGCCAGTGCTTGAGGGCCGCCTAGGGCACAGACATGCATTGTGACCTGCAGCGTGAGTCCAGTATTAAAGTAACGCCTTTCAGTGGCTGGACCAAGATCCTGCATATGGGGCTTGTCATATCCATAGGCCGCCACGCTTAACCAGAGGGCGAGTATTCCAGTTGTCAGTACCCACTGCTATGCTCTAGAATCCCTCTACTGGGGGGACACATGAAGCAGAAAACAGGACACTTCCCTTCCCACAGAAGGACCGCAAACTCTTGGGGGCTGGACAAACTACCAGAGAGGGAGACTTCTACGACCCATGAGGCAACTCCTACATTAAACGGCCATTGTGGACAAAACATCCAGAGACAAAAGCCGGAGCGAATGCCTCCCTCTCACCCTTCTTTCATATCCAGAGGAACTCCCCTCATTGACTGTAGATCAGGCCTGCCGTAACCTCGGTCCCAAACCTGAGCTGAGTTAGGGATTTTGGATGTCTGTCTGCACAGCCATAGCCCACACAGCCTCCAGGCTGGGGTCTCTGGAGCCACACCACAGTACTGTGCCTGCTCTCTCCTAAGAAACTGCCCATTCCAGTGGCCACAACTCTACAAAATAGTAGAAACCTCAAGGTCCCCAAGGACATCCCACTACCGCAAGCCGCACTGGACAAATAGGGGCATTATGACACAAGCTGAGCAACTACTACCTCCATGCAGACACACAGATAGATATCCGCAGAGACAGAAGATTGAACCAGACAGGCCCCTAGGCCCTATTATGAACTCTTGCTTTGGTGTCCAGGTATCACTCCTCAGAAGCCTGGGTTCGAAGACCAGCATACGGGGCTGTCCTGAGGCACCAGACAGAAGACCTCTCATCTCCACATGGGAAGCTTCCTTGTTGGGGTTGTGTCAAGCCCTTCGGGTTGGAGAATCCTGCAGAGTCCCTTAGCTACTGCTACATTCCAAGGTCTCCATGGCCACCAACCCACATTATGACTCATCCTCAGGAGAGTCCATTTAAACTCAGCCTTCTGGGTAGCTCACCCAAGAGCCCGCAGATTGAGCGTGCCTTGTATCGACCAGGCAATGGGAAGGTGAGTTGGCGTTTCTCGTCATCCATGCTTACGGCCCTGCTCTCGAGTCTTTCTGTATGGGGCATCCTGGAACCATCCAATAGTACTCGACTGTCCTGAAGAAGGAAACTTTGAAGTTTGGAGCAGCTCACAACTCCCAGCGTAGGGAAACCTCCCTGGCCTCATGACGCCCCCACCCCCTTCAGGAAGGGGCCGTCATGGACACAAACTCCAGCTTGAGGCAACATCTGATACTCGCCCTGACCTCACCTGCAGGAGATCTCAATTCAGCCTCTGCAGAGTGGGCCTGTTATGCTCTTGGCCCCAAAACTCGTGCTAGCTTGTGTTTTCAGACTTCCTTCCTCACAATCCTGGCCACACCCCTCCAGTTTGGCAATTCTGGAGATACAATGCAGCACTCTGCCTGCCCTCCAGAAGAAAAATGTTGCCCTATAGGGCTAACCAGAAACGTCAAATGAGTAACAACCTGCATGCCACTCGACCATACTCCAATTATACAGTCTAGCCTGTGCACTAAAGCCCTGTCTGACACAGCCTGAGGGCAGCCCTCCAGTCCAACACCCAGACAGCTGGCCGTACACAGAGCATATCACACCCACAATGGCTTTAGGCCATCATCTCTACCCAACCTCAGTTTTCACCTTCACAACCTAGACCTTATCTCCACTCACTGCTCAGGAGTGAACGTGATGCAAGAATCAGAACTTCTCCTTCGCCTTGGCAAGAAACCTAGTGGTTGGCATGTTGTCCAATGTTCATTGTAGGAGAAAGCAGCATGGACTAGGAGGCCCCACCTATCCCTGAGGGCCACAATGTGCACAAACACACATTGTGACCCTCAGCGTGAGCCCTATCTTCATGTAAAGCCTCTTAGTTACTGGAACAACAGCCCACATATGGGGCTTCCCAGGCCCCTAGTCCCCCAATCTCAACCAGAGTTCGAGATGTCTAGTCACCCCTACTCAGGGCTCTACTCTGGAATCCCTCTTTGGTGGGACACCTGAGGTAAAAAAAAAAAAAATACAGAAAGGACTCTTCCGATCCACAGAATGATCCCAACCACTTGGAATCAGGCCAAATCATCAGAGAAAGAATTGTCCATGGCCCTTGAGGACACCCCGACATTCCGCGGCCACCCTGACACAAAATCCAGAGACAAAAGCCTGAGCAAGCACCACATACTCGCCCTTTGTTCATAGCCCGGAAAATTCTCACGGTCTGTAGATCGAGCCTTCATACATACATCCCCAAACCTAAGCTGAGTTTGTGTTTACCGACTTCTGTCCCCACAGTCCTGGCACACACACCATCCAAGTTGGGGCCCCTGGAGCCACACCTCAGGACTGTGGCTTCCCTCTCCAGGGGAATTCTGCCATTTCCATTGGCCACAACCCTATAGATTAGGAGTATCCTCCAATCTCCCCGAGGCCATCCGAATAGTGTTGTCTGCCCAGGACAAACAGGGATGATCTCTCACAAGTTAGGAAACTTCCTCCTCTCAGACCCAGAGGCAGATATCCCCAGAGAATAAGATTGAACTGGACAGGCACTTAGGCCCTAATTAGATCCATTGCTTTTGATTCCAGTCATCTCTCCTCAGAGGCCTGGTTTCCAATACCAGCATATGGGAGATTCCTTAGGCACTCATCAAAACAATTCTCTTCTCTACATAGGAAACATACTCTTTAGAGCTCCATCAAAACCTCCGGTTATGAACATCCCTCAAGGCCACGGATCAAGCATCCCATTCCAAGGTCTACATGGACACAAATGCACATTATGACCCATCCTCAACTCACCCATTTCAACACACCCGCCTCGGTTGCTCCCCTATATCCAGCAGATCGAAGTTGCCTTGGCTCTATGAGACACCTGGAATGGGAGGCAGGCTGCCCAGGCATCCATCCTTAGAACCCTGCTCTGGATAATTTCCTTATGGGATGTCCTGGAGCCATCCAACAGGTCTCGACTGTCCCACAGAAGGAATCATTGCGGTTTGGAGCATCTCACAATTCCCATCGTGGGAAAACCTCCATGTCCTCGTGACACCCTCCCCTTCATGAAGGGGCCGTCTTGGACAGAAACTCCGACCTCAGCCAACGTCTGATCCTAGCTCTGTCTTCAGGTATACAGGATCTCGAATCATCTCTGCAGAGGGTGCCTACCGTCCCCTCACCCTGAAATCTAAGTCTGGCTTGTGTTCTCAGAATTTTTTCCTCACACTCCTGGCCCACAAGCCTTCCAGTTTGGGAATTATGGAGCCACTATGTGGCACTGTGTCTTCCCTCCAAAGAAAAACGTTGCCCTCTGGGGCTACCCAGTAACCACAAATGAGTACCATCCTACACGAAACTCGACTGCACCCCAATATACAGTCTAGCCTGGGCATTAATTTCCTGTCTGCCACAGCCTGAGCCTGCACCTCCTAACCCACACTCAACAGCTGGCCGAACACTGAGCACATCAGAAACACCATGGCCTTAGGT
>NW_028134752.1:0-90000 GCF_964662115.1 Mustela nivalis | reverse complement strand
AGATCTGAACCAATATTTCATGCATCTGAAGTCACGGCGAGGATCAGACGTTGGCTCGGGTTGGAGTTTCTGTGCATGACTGCCCCTTCATGAACGGAGCGGAATCTCAAGGCCATGGAGGTTTTCCCACGTTGGGAGTTGTGGAATGCCCCCTTCAAGGATTCCTTCTGCGGGACAATTGAGACCTGTTGGTCAGCTCCAGGACATCCCATATGGAATGACTCCAGAGCACCGTTCGAGGATCGATGCCAAAGATTCCCGCCTCGCATTCCAATTTTCTCCCAGCAACAAGACAGTTGAGTTCTGATGGCTCTGCGGGAGCAATCGGGGCGGCTGTGTTGAAATGGACTTTCCCGAGGTTGGGGCCTAATGTGTGTTTATTTGTCCATGAGGGCCTTGGAATGGGGCGGTGACACCGGGACCCTGAAGTATTCTCCTAAGCTTTTGACATAGGTCCCATATACAAGTATCCTTGTGGAAACGAGATTTGTTCTGATGGGTGCCTCAGGAAACCCCCTATGCTGGTCTTGGAATCCAGGCTTTTAAGGAGACATGTCTGTAAACCAAAGCAATGGATCCGAATATGGCCTAGGGTCCTGTCTGGTTCCATGTTCTTCTCTGGGGACATCCATTTATGATATGAGTGGAGGTAGATGCTCAGCTGGTGTCAGACCGACCTTGTTTGTCCCTGGAGACCTACACTATTGGAATGGCCTCGGGGACTTTGGAGAGTTCTCCTAATTTGTACGATTTTGGATAATGGAATGGGCAGAATTCCCATGGATTGGGTAGGCACAGTCCTAATGTGTGGCTCCAGGGGCCCCAGCCTGTAGGGTGTGTGGCCCAGGAATCTGAGGACAGAAGTCTGAAAACACAAACTCAGCTTAGGTTGGGAACGTAGGTATGGCAGGGCCAATCTACAAACCATGAGAAGCACTCTTCAGGATATGAAGAAAGAGCGAGTCTGAGGCGCTTGCTCAGGCTTTTGTCTCTGGATTTTGTATCAAAGATGGGCGTGGAACGTGGGGAGGCCTCATGGGCCATGGACGAATCTTCCTCTCTGTGGATTTGGCCCGGTCCCAATTTCTTTCCGTCAATCTGTGGGATGGGAGGTCTCCTCTCAGGTTTGTTAATTCAGGTTTCCCAACCAAAGAGGAATTCCAAAGCAGAGCCCTGGGGAAGAGTGAAGGGACAACCCAAACGATGGTTAAAAATTGGGGCCTAGGGGCATGGCAGGCCCAATATGCTGTCTCTTCATCCAGCCACTGAGTGGCCTTACTTAAGGACTGGGCACAGCCTGAGAGTCACAATGTGTGTTTGTGACCAATGTGGCCGCGAGCATGGGTGGGGCCTCATGGGCCATACTGGTTTCAACTACACTGAACTTAGGACAATATGCCAATCACAAGGTCTCTTGCCATGGGGAAGGAGCTCTGATTTCTGCATCATTTTCAACCCTGGGCAGTGTTTGGAGATAAGGTCTAGGATCTGAAGTCTGAAAACCGTAGTTGGGAAGAGATGACGACCTAAAGCCATGGCGGGTCTGATGTGCTCAGTGTGCGGTCAGCTGCCTGGGTGTTGGTCCGGAGTTTCGGGTTCAGGTTGTGTCAGACAGTGCATTAGTGCCCAGGTTAGACTATATAATTTAGGTACAGTCGAGTGCCGTTTAAGTTTATCCTCATTTGAAGTGCCTGGGCAAATCATTAGGCAAGATATTTTTTCTAGAGGGGAGGCAGGGTGCTGCATTGTGGGTCCGGAATTGCCAAACTTGAGGGCTTCTGGGCCAGGAGTATGAGGACAGAAGTCTGAGAACACAAGCTAGACTTGGGCTTCAGGCCGAGGGCACGGCAGGTACCGCCTGCAGATCTGAAACAATATCTCTTGCGTATGAAGTCACGGCGAGGATCAGACTTTGCCTCGGGTTGGAGTTTCTGTGCATGACTGCCCCTTCATGAACGGAGCGGAATTTCAAGGCCATGGAGGTTTTCCCACGTTGGGAGTTGTGGGATGCCCCCTTCAAGGATTCCTTCTGCGGGAAAATTGAGACCTGTTGGGCAGCTCCAGGATATCCCATATGGAAGTACTCCAGAGCACCGTTCGGGGATGGATGCCAGGGAAGTGGGCCTCGCATTCCAATTGTCTCCTAGCAACAAGACAGTTGAGATCTGAAGACTCTGCGGTAACAACCGGGTTGGCTAGTTGAAATGGACTTTCCCGAGAATGGGGCCTGATATGTGTTTGTTTCCATGAGGGCATTGGAATGGGGCGGTGGCACCGGGACCCTGAAGTATTCTCCTAAGCTTTTGACATAGGTCCCATGCACAAGTTTCCTTGTCGAGACGAGATTTGTTCTGATGGGTGCCTCAGGAAATCCCCTTTGCTGGTCTGGAATCCAGGCTTTTGAGGAGACATGCCTGTAAACCAAAGCAATGGATCCGATTATGGCCTAGGGTCCTGTATGGTTCCATCTTCTTCTCTGGGGACATCCATCTATGGTATGAGTGGAGGTTGATGCTCAGCTGGTGTCAGACCGCCCTTGTTTATACCGGGAAACCTACACTATTGTGATGGCCTCGGGAAATTTGGAGGGTTCTCCTAATTTGTACGATTTTGGACAATGGAATGGGCAGTGTTCCCATGGATTGGGTAGGCACAGTCCTAATGTGTGGCTCCAGGGGCCCCAGCCCGGAGGGAGTGTGGCCCAGGAATTTGAGGACAGAAGTCTGAAAACACAAACTCAGCTTACGTTTGGGGAAGTACGTATGGCAGGTCCAATCTACAAACCATGAGAAGAACTCTTCAGGATATGAAGAAAGATCGAGTCTGAGGCACTTGCTCAGGCTTTTGTCTCTGGATTTTGTATCAAAGATGGGCGTGGAACGTGGGGAGGCCTCATGGGCCATGGACGAATCTTCCTCTCTGTGTATTTGTCCCAGTCCCAATTTCTTTCCGTCAATCTGTGGGATGGGAGTTCTCCTCTCAGGTTTGTTACCTCAGGTGTCCCAACCAAAGAGGAATTCCAAAGCAGAGCCCTGGGGAAGAGTGAAGGGACAACCCAAACTATGTTTAAAAATTGGGACCTAGGGGCATGGCAGGCCCAATATGCTGTCTCTTCATCCAACCACTGAGAGGCCTTACTTGAGGACTGGGCACAGGCTGAGGGTCACAATGTGTGTTTGTGACCAATGTGGCCCGCGAGCATGGGCGGGGCCTCAGGGGCCACACTGGTTTCAACTACACTGGACTTTGGACAACATGCCAATCACAAGGTCTCTTGCCATGAGGAAGGTGTTCTGATGTCTGCATCATTTTCAACCCTGGGCAGTGGTTGGAGATAAGGTCTAGGTTCTGAAGCCTGAAAAACCGAAGTTGGGAAGAGATGACGACCTAAGGCCATGGCGTGTCTGATATGCTCAGTGTGCGGTCAGCTGCCTGGGTGTTGGTCAGGAGGTTCTGGCTCAGGTTGTGTCAGACAGTGCATTAGTGCCCAGGTTTGACTATATGATTTGGGTACAGTCGAGTGCCGTGTAGGTTTATCCTCATTTGATGTGCCTGGGCTGCTCTTAGGCAAGATATTTTTTATAGATGGCAGGCAGAGTGCTGCATTGTGAGTCCGGAATTGCCAAACTTGAGGGCTTCTGGGCCAGGAGTGTGAGTACAGAAGTCTGAGAACACAAGCTAAACTTGGGCTTCAGGCAGAGGGCACAGCATGTACCCCCTGCAGAGTGAACCAATATCTCAAGCATCTGAAGTCACGGTGAGGATCAGATGTTGGCTCAGGTTGGAGTTTCTGTGCATGACTGCCCCTTCATGAACAGAGCGGAATCTCAAGGCCATGGAGGTTTTCCCACGTTGGGAGTTGTGGGATGCCCCCTTCAAGGATTCCTTCTGCGGGACAATTGAGACCTGTTGGTCAGCTCCAGGACATCCCATATGGAATGACTCCAGAGCACCGTTCGAGGATCGATGCCAGGGAATCCCGCCTCGCATTCCAATTTTCTCCCAGCAACAAGACAGTTGAGTTTTGATGGCTCTGCGGGAGCAATCGGGGCAGCTGTGTTGAAATGGACTTTCCCGAGGTTGGGGCCTAATATGTGTTTGTGTCCATGAGGGCCTTGGAATGGGGCGGTGACACCGGGACCCTGAAGTATTCTCCTATGCTTTTGACATAGGTCCCATGCACAAGTTTCCTTGTGGATACGAGATTTGTTCTGATGGGTGCCTCAAAAAACCCCCTATGCTGGTCTTGGAATCCAGGCTTTTGAGGAGACATGTCTGTAAACCAAAGCAATGGATCCGAATATGGCCTAGGGTCCTGTCTGGTTCCATCTTCTTCTCTGGGGACATCCATTTATGATATGAGTGGAGGTAGATGCTCAGCTGGTGTCAGACCGCCCTTTTTTGTCCCCGGAGACCTACACTATTGGAATGGCCTCGGGGACTTTGGAGAGTTCTCCTAATTTGTACGATTTTGGATAATGGAATGGGCAGAATGCCCATGGATTGGATAGGCACAGTCCTAATGTGTGGCTCCAGGGGCCCCAGCCTGGAGGGTGTGTGGCCCAGGAATCTGAGGACAGAAGTCTGAAAACACAAACTCAGCTTAGGTTGGGAACGTAGGTATGGCAGGGCCAATCTACAAACCATGAGAAGGACTCTTCAGGATATGAAGAAAGAGCGAGTCTGAGGCGCTTGCTCAGGCTTTTGTCTCTGGATTTTGTATCAAAGATGGGCGTGGAACGTGGGGAGGCCTCATGGGCCATGGACGAATCTTCCTCTCTGTGGATTTGGCCCGGTCCCAATTTCTTTCTGTCAATCTGTGGGATGGGAGGTCTCCTCTCAGGTTTGTTACCTCAGGTGTCCCAACCAAAGAGGAATTCCAAAGCAGAGCCCTGGGGAAGAGTGAAGGGACAACCCAAACGATGGTTATAAATTGGGGCCAAGGGGCATGGCAGACCCAATATGCTGTCTCTTCATCCAGCCACTGAGTGGCCTTACTTAAAGACTGGGCACAGGCTGAGGGTCAGCATGTGTGTTTGTGACCAATGTGGCCCGCGAGCATGGGCGGGGCCTCATGGGCCACACTGGTTTCAACTACACTGAACTTTGGATAACATGCCAATCACAAGGTCTCATGCCATGGGGAAGGAGCTCTGATTTCTGCATCATTTTCAACCCTGGGCAGTGTTTGTAGATAAGGTCTACGTTCTGAAGCCTGAAAACCGCAGTTGGGAAGAGATGACGACCTAAGGCCATGGCGGGTCTGATGTGATCAGTGTGCGGTCAGCTGCCTGGGTGTTGGTCCGGAGGTTCGGGTTCAGGTTGTGTCAGACAGTGAATTAGTACCCAGGTTAGACTATATAATTCAGGTACAGTCGAGAGCCGTGTAGGTTTATCCTCATTTGAGGTGCCTGGGCTACTCATTAGGCAATATATTTTTTCTAGAGGCAGGCAGAGTGCTGCATTGTGGGTCCGGTATTGCCAAACATGAGGGATTCTGGACCAGGAGTGTGAGGACAAGTCTGAGAACAGAAGCTAGACTTGGGCTTCAGGCCGAGGGCACGGCTGGTACCCCCTGCAGATCTGAACGAATATCTCATGCTTCTGAAGTCACGGCGAGGATCAGACGTTGGCTCAGGTTGGAGTTTCTGTGCATGACTGCCCCTTAATGAACGGAGCGGAATCTCAAGGCCATGGAGGTTTTCCCACGTTGGGAGTTGTGGGATGCCCCCTTCAAGGATTCCTTCTGCGGGACAATTGAGACCTGTTGGTCAGCTCCAGGACATCCCATATGGAAGGACTCCAGAGCACCGTTCGGGGTGGATGCCTGGGAAGCGGGCCTCGCATTCCAAATGTCTCCTAGCAACAAGACAGTTGAGATCGGATAGCTCTGCGGGAGCATCCGGCGTGGCTGAGTTGAAATGGACTTTTAGGATCGGGCCCATTGTGTGTTTGTGTCCATGAGGGCCTTGGAATGGGGCGTTGGCACCGGGACCCTGAAGTATTCTCCTAAGCTTTTGACATACCTCCCATGCACAAGTTTCCTTGTGGAGATGAGATTTGTTCTGAGGGGTGCCTCAGGAAACCGCCTATGCTGGTATTGGAATCCAGGCTTTTGAGGAGACATGCCTGTATACCAACGCAATGGATCCGATTATGGCCTAGGGTCCTGTCTGGTTCCATCTTCTTCTCTGGGGACATCCATTTATGGTATGAGTGGATGTAGATGCTCAGCTGGTGTCAGACCGCCCTTGTTTGTCCCGGGAGAACTACACTATTGGGATGGCCTTGGGGACTTTGGAGGGTTCTTCTAATTTGTACGAATTTGAACAATGGAATGGGCAGAATTCCCATGGATTGGGTAGGCACAGTCCTAATGTGTGGCTCGAGGGGCCCCAGCCTGGAGGGTGTGTGGCCCAGAAATTTGAGGACAGAAGTCTGAAAACACAAACTCAGCTTAGGTTGGGGACGTAGGTATGGCAGGTCCAATCTACAAACCATGAGAAGAACTCTTCAGGATATGAAGAAAGAGCGAGTCTGAGGCGCTTGCTCAGGCTTTTGTCTCTGGATTTTGTATCAAAGATGGGCGTGGAATGTGGGGAGGCCTCATGGGCCATGGATGAATCTTCCTCTCTGTTGATTTGGCCCGGTCCGAATTTCTTTCCATCAATCTGTGGAATGGGAGGTATCCTCTCAGGTTTGTTAATTCAGGTGTCCCAACCAAAGAGGAATTCCAAAGCAGAGCCCTGGGGAAGAGTGAAGGGACAACCCAAACGATGGTTAAAAATTGGGGCCTAGGGGCATGGCAGGCCCAATATGCTGTCTCTTCATCCAGCCACTGAGTGGCCTTACTTAAGGACTGGGCACAGCCTGAGAGTCACAATGTGTGTTTGTGACCAATGTGGCCGCGAGCATGGGCGGGGCCTCATGGGCCATACTGGTTTCAACTACACTGAACTTAGGACAATATGCCAATCACAAGGTCTCTTGCCATGGGGAAGGAGCTCTGATTTCTGCATCATTTTCAACCCTGGGCAGTGGTTGGCTATAAGGTCTAGGATCTGAAGTCTGAAAACCGTAGTTGGGAAGAGATGACGACCTAAAGCCATGGCGGGTCTGATGTGTTCAGTGTGCGGTCAGCTGCCTGGGTGTTGGTCCGGAGTTTCGGGTTCAGGTTGTGTCAGACAGTGCATTAGTGCCCAGGTTAGACTATATAATTTAGGTACAGTCGAGTGCCGTTTAAGTTTATCCTCATTTGAAGTGCCTGGGCAAATCATTAGGCAAGATATTTTTTCTAGAGGGGAGGCAGGGTGCTGCATTGTGGGTCCGGAATTGCCAAACTTGAGGGCTTCTGGGCCAGGAGTATGAGGACAGAAGTCTGAGAACACAAGCTAGACTTGGGCTTCAGGCCTTGGGTAGGGCAATGGGTATGGCAAATACCCTCTGCAGATCTGAACCAATATCTCATGTATCTGAAGTCACGGCGAGGATCAGAAGTTGGCTCGGGTTGGAGTTTCTGAGAATGTCTGCCCCTCCATGTATGGAGCGGAATCTCAAGGCCATGGAGGTTTTCCAACGTTGGGAGTGTGGGATCCCCCTTCAAGGATTCCTTCTGCGGGACAATTGAGCACTGTTGGTCAGCTCCAGGACAATCCATATGGAATGACTGCAGTGCACCGTTCGAGGACTGATGCCAGGGAAGCCAGCCTCGCATTCCAATTGACTCCTAGCAACAAGACAGTTGAGTTCTATGGCTCTGACTGAGCAATCGGGGCGGCTGTGTTGAATGGACTTTCCCGAGTTTGGGGCCTAATGTGTGTTTGTGTCCATGAGGACCTTGGAATGGAGCGGTGGCACTGGGACCCTGAAGTATTCTCCTAAGCTTTTGACATAGGTCCCATGCACAAGTTTCCTCGTGGAGACGAGTTTTGTTCTGATGGGTGCCTCAGGAAACCCCCTATGCTGGTCTTGGAATCCAGGCTCTTGAGGAGATATGCCTGTAAACCAAAGCAATGGATCCGATTATGGCCTAGGGTCCTGTCTGGTTCCATCTTCTTCTCTGGGGACATCCATTTATGGTATGAGTGGATGTAGATGCTCAGCTGGTGTCAGACCGCCCTTGTTTGTCCCGGGAGACCTACACTATTGGGATGGCCTTGGGACTTTGGAGGGTTCTTCTAATTTGTACGATTTTGAACAATGGAATGGGCAGAATTCCCATGGATTGGGTAGGCACAGTCCTAATGTGTGGCTCCAGGGACCCCAGCCTGGAGGGTGTGCGGCCCAGGACTTTGAGGACAGAAGTCTGAAAACACAAACTCAGCTAAGGTTTTGGGACATAGGTATGGGAGGCCCAATCTACAAACCATGAGAAGTACCCCTCAGGATATAAAGAAAGAGCGAGTCTGAGGCACTTGCTCAGGATTTTGTCTCTGGATTTTGTATCAAAGTTGGGCGTGGAACGTGGGGAGGCCTCATGGGCCATGGACGAATCTTCCTCTCTGTGGATTTGGCCCGGTCCCAATTTCTTTCTGTCAATCTGTGGGATGGGAGGTCTCCTCTCAGGTTTGTTACCTCAGGTGTCCCAACCAAAGAGGAATTCCAAAGCAGAGCCCTGGGGAAGAGTGAAGGGACAACCCAAACGATGGTTATAAATTGGGGCCTAGGGGCATGGCAGACCCAATATGCTGTCTCTTCATCCAGCCACTGAGTGGCCTTACTTAAAGACTGGGCACAGGCTGAGGGTCAGCATGTGTGTTTGTGACCAATGTGGCCCGCGAGCATGGGCGGGGCCTCATGGGCCACACTGGTTTCAACTACACTGAACTTTGGATAACATGCCAATCACAAGTTCTCATGCCATGGGGAAGGTACTCTGATTTCTGCATCATTTTCAACCCTGGGCAGTGTTTGGAGATAAGGTCTACGTTCTGAAGCCTGAAAACCGCAGTTGGGAAGAGATGACGACCTAAGGCCATGGTGGGTCTGATGTGCTCAGTGTGCGGTCAGCTGCCTGGGTGTTGGTCCGGAGGTTCGGGTTCAGGTTGTGTCAGACAGTGAATTAGTACCCAGGTTAGACTATATAATTCAGGTACAGTCGAGAGCCGTGTAGGTTTATCCTCATTTGAGGTGCCTGGGCTACTCATTAGGCAATATATTTTTTCTAGAGGCAGGCAGAGTGCTGCATTGTGGGTCCGGTATTGCCAAACATGAGGGATTCTGGACCAGGAGTGTGAGGACAAGTCTGAGAACAGAAGGTAGACTTGGGCTTCAGGCCGAGGGCACGGCTGGTACCCCCTGCAGATCTGAACGAATATCTCATGCTTCTGAAGTCACGGCGAGGGTCAGACGTTGGCTCGGGTTGGAGTTTCTGTGCATGACGGCCCCTTCATGAACGGAGCGGAATCTCAAGGCCATGGAGGTTTTCCCACGTTGGGAGTTGTGGGATGCCCCCTTCAAGGATTCCTTCTGCGGGACAATTGAGACCTGTTGGGCAGCTCCAGGATATCCCATATGGAAGGACTCCAGAGCACCGTTCGGGGTGGATGCCTGGGAAGCGGGCCTCGCATTCCAAATGTCTCCTAGCAACAAGACAGTTGAGATCGGATAGCTCTGCGGGAGCATCCGGCGTGGCTGAGTTGAAATGGACTTTTAGGATCGGGCCCATTGTGTGTTTGTGTCCATGAGGGCCTTGGAATGGGGCGTTGGCACCGGGACCCTGAAGTATTCTCCTAAGCTTTTGACATACCTCCCATGCACAAGTTTCCTTGTGGAGATGAGATTTGTTCTGAGGGGTGCCTCAGGAAACCCCCTATGCTTGTATTGGAATCCAGGCTTTTGAGGAGACATGCCTGTAAACCAAAACAATGGATCCGATTATGGCCTAGGGTCCTGTCTGGTTCAATCTTCTTCTCTGGTGATATCCATCTATGGAATGAGTGGAGGGAGATGCTCACCTGGTGTCACACCGCCCTTGTTTGTCCCTGGAGACCTACACTATTGGGATGGCCTCGGGGACTTTGGAGAGTTTTCTTAATTGGTGAGATTTTGGACAATGGAATGGGCAGAATTCCCATGGATTGGGTAGGCACAGTCCTAATGTGTGGCTCCAGGGGCCCCAGCCTGGAGGGTGTGCGGCCCAGGACTTTGAGGACAGAAGTCTGAAAACACAAACTCAGCTAAGGTTTTGGGACGTAGGTATGGGAGACCCAATCTACAAACCATGAGAAGTACCCCTCAGGATATGAAGAAAGAGCGAGTCTGCGGCACTTGCTCAGGCTTTTGTCTCTGGATTTTGTATCAACAATGGCTGTAGAATGTGGGGAGGCCTCATGGGATATGGACGAATCTTCGTCTCTGTGGATTTGGCCTGGTCCCAATAGTTTTTCTTCAATTGTTGGATGGGAGGTCTCCTTTCAGGTTTATTACCTCAGGTGTCCGAACAAAATAGGAATTCCAAAGCAGAGCCCTGGGGAAGAGTGAAGGGACAACCCAAACTATGGTTAAAAATTGGGGCCTAGGTGCATGGCAGGCCCAATATGCTGTCTCTTCATCCAGCCACTGAGAGGCCTTACTTGAGGACTGGGCTCATGCTGAGGGTCACAATGTGTGTTTGTGACCAATGTGGCCCGCGAAAATGGGCGGGGCCTCATGGGCCACACTGGTTTCAACTACACTGGACTTTGGACAACCTGCCAAACACAAGGTCTCTGGCCATGGGGAATGTGTTCTGATATCTGCATCATTTTCAACCCTGGGCAGTGGTTGGAGATAAGGTCTAGGTTCTGAAGCCTGAAAAACCGAAGTTGGGAAGAGATGACGACCTAAGGCCATGGCGGGTCTGATATGCTCAGTGTGCGGTCAGCTGCCTGGGTGTTGGTCAGGAGGTTCGGGCTCAGGTTGTGTCAGTCAGTGCATTAGTCCCAGGTTAGACTATATGATTTGGGTACAGTCGAGTGCCGTATAGGTTTATCCTCATTTGAGGTGCCTGGGGAGCTCAATAGGCAAGATATTTTTTCTAGAGGGCAGGCAGAGTGCTGCACTTTGGTTCCAGAATTGCCAAACTTGAGGGCTTCTGGGCCAGGAGTGTGAAGACAGAAGTCTGAGAACACAAGCTAGACTTGGGCTTCAGGCCGAGGGCACGGCAGGTACCTCCTGCAGATCTGAACCAATATTTCATGCATATGAAGTCACGGCGAGGATCAGACGTTGGCTCGGGTTGGAGTTTCTGTGCATGACTGCCCCTTCATGAACGGAGCGGAATCTCAAGGCCATGGAGGTTTTCCCACGTTGGGAGTTGTGGGATGCCCCCTTCAAGGATTCCTTCTGCGGGACAATTGAGACCTGTTGGTCAGATCCAGGACATCCCATATGGAATGACTCCAGAGCACCGTTCGAGGATCGATGCCAGGGAATCCCGCCTCGCATTCCAATTTTCTCCTAGCAACAAGACAGTTGAGTTTTGATGGCTCTGCGGGAGCAATCGGGGCGGCTGTGTTGAAATGGACTTTCCCGAGGTTGGGGCCTAATGTGTGTTTGTGTCCATGAGGGCCTTGGAATGGGGCGGTGGCACCGAGACACTGAAGTTTCTCCTAAGCTTTTGACATAGCTCCCATGCACAAGTTTCCCTGTGGAGACAAGATTTGTTCTGATGGGTGCCTCAGGAAATCACTTAAGCTGGTATTGGAATCCAGGCTTTTGAGTAGACACGCCTGTACCAAAGCAATGGATCTGATTATGGCCTAGGGTCCTGTCTGGTTCCATCTTCTTCTCTGGAGATATCCATCTATGGAATGAGTGGAGGTAGATGCTCACGTGTGTTAGACCGTCCTTGTTTGTCCCGGAGATCTACACTATTGGGATGGCCTCGGGGACTTTGGAGGTTTCTCCTAATTTGTACGATTTTGGACAATGGAATGGGCAGAATTCCCATGGATTGGGTAGGCACAGTCCTAATGTGTGGCTCCAGGGGCCCAAGCCAGGAGGGTGTGTTGCCCAGGACTTTGAGGACAGATCTAAAAATACAAACTCAGCTCAGGTTTTGGGACGTAGGTATGGCAGGCCCAATCTACAGACCATGAGGAGAACTCTTCAGGGTATGAAGAAAGAGCGAGTCTGAGGCACTTGCTCAGGCTTTTGTCTCTCGATTGTGAATCAACGATGGCCATGGATGTGGGGAGGCCTCATGGGCCATGGACCAATCTTCCTCTCTGTGGATTTGTCCCAGTCCCAATTCTTTTTCGTCAATCTGTGGAATGGGAGGTCGCCTTTCACATTTGTTACCTCAGGTGACCCAACCAAAGAGTAATTACAAAGCACAGCCCTGGGGAAGAGTGAAGGGACAACCCAAACTATGTTTAAAAATTGGGACCTAGGGGCATGGCAGGCCCAATATGCTGTCTCTTCATCCAACCACTGAGAGGCCTTACTTGAGGACTGGGCACAGGCTGAGGGTCACAATGTGTGTTTGTGACCAATGTGGCCCGCGAGCATGGACGGGGCCTCATGGGCCACACTGGTTTCAACTACACTGGACTTTGGACAACATGCCAATCACAAGGTCTCTTGCCATGAGGAAGGTGTTCTGATGTCTGCATCATTTTCAACCCTGGGCAGTGGATGGAGATAAGGTCTAGGTTCCGAAGCCTGAAAAACCGAAGTTGGGAAGAGATGACGACATAAGGCCATGGCGTGTCTGATATGATCAGTGGGCGGTCAGCTGCCTGGGTGTTGGTCAGAAGGTTCTGGCTCAGGTTGTGTCAGACAGTGCATTAGTGCCCAGGTTTGACTATATGATTTGGGTACAGTCGAGTGCCGTGTAGGTTTATCCTCATTTGATGTGCCTGGGCTGCTCTTAGGCAAGATATTTTTTATAGATGGCAGGCAGAGTGCTGCATTGTGAGTCCGGAATTGCCAAACTTGAGGGCTTCTGGGCCAGGAGTGTGAGTACAGAAGTCTGAGAACACAAGCTAAACTTGGGCTTCAGGCAGAGGGCACAGCATGTACCCCCTGCAGAGTGAACAAATATCTCAAGCATCTGAAGTCACAGTGAGGATCAGACGTTGGCTCAGGTTGGAGTTTCTGTGCATGACTGCCCCTTCATGAACGGAGCGGAATCTCAAGGCTATGGAGGTTTTCCCACGTTGGGAGTTGTGGGATGCCCCCTTCAAGGATTCCTTCTGCAGGACAATTGAGACCTGTTGGGCAGCTCCAGGAAATCCCATATGGAATGACTCCAGAGCACCTTTGAAAGATGAATGCCAGGGAAGCCCGCCTCGCATTCCAATTGTCTCCTAGCAACAAGACAGTTGAGGCCGGATGGCTCTGGGAGAACAACCGGGGTGGCTGAGTTGAAATGGACTTTCCCGAGGATGGGGCCTAATATGTGTTTGTGTCCATGAGGGCCTTAAAATGGGGGGTGGCACCGGGACCCTGAAGTTTCTCCTAAGCTTTTGACATAGCTCCCATGCACAAGTTTCCCTGTGGAGACGAGATTTGTTCTGATGGGTGCCTCAGGAAATCACTTATGCTGGTATTGGAATCCAGGCTTTTGAGGAGACACGCCTGTACCAAAGCAGTGGATCCGATTATGGCCTAGGGCCCTGTCTGGTTCCATCTTCTTCTCTGGAGATATCCATCTATGGAATGAGTGGGGGTAGATGCTCACGTGGTGTTAGACCGCCCTTGTTTGTCCCCGGAGATCTACACTATTGGGATGGCCTCGGGGACTTTGGAGGGTTCTCCTAATTTGTACGATTTTGGACAATGGAATGGGCAGAATTCTCATGGATTGGGTAGGCACAGTCCTAATGTGTGGCTCCAGGGGCCCCAGCCAGGAGGGTGTGTTGCCCAGGATTTTGAGGACAGAAGTCTGAAAATACAAACTCAGCTCAGGTTTTGGGACGTAGGTATGGCAGGCCCAATCTACAGACCATGAGGAGAACTCTTCAGGATATGAAGAAAGAGCGAGTCTGAGGCACTTGCTCAGGCTTTTGTCTCTGGATTGTGAATCAACGATGGCCATGGATGTGGGGAGGCCTCATGGGCCATGGACGAATCTTCCTCTCTGTGGATTTGTCCCAGTCCCAATTCTTTTTCGTCAATCTGTGGAATGGGATGTCGCCTTTCACATTTGTTACATCAGGTGACCCAACCAAAGAGTAATTACAAAGCACAGCCCTGGGGAAGAGTGAAGGGACAACCCAAACTATCGTTAAAAATTGGGGCCTAGGGGCATGGCAGGCCCAATATGCTGTCTCTTCATCCAGCCACTGAGAGGCCATACTTGAGGACTGGGCTCAGGCTGAGGGTCACAATGTGTGTTAGTGACCAATGTGGCCTGTGAGCAAGAGCGGGGCCACATGGGCCACACTGGTTTCAACTACACTGACTTTGTACAACATGCCAATCACAAGGTCTCTTGCCATGGGGAAGGTGTTCTGATGTCTGCATCATTTTCAACCCTGGGCAGTGGTTGAAGATAAGGTCCTGGTCTGAAGCCTGAAAAACCGAAGTTGGGAAGAGATGACGACCTACGGCCATGGCGGGTCTGATATGCTCAGTGTGCGGTCAGCTGCCTGGGTGTTGGTCAGGAGGTTCTGGCTCAGGTTGTGTCAGACAGTGCATTAGTGCCCAGGTTAGACTATATAATTTGGGTGGCCTCAGGGGCCTTGGAGCTTTTCCCTAAGGTGTAGGGTTGTGGTGAATGGATTGGGCACACTTTCCTGAGAGGCAGGCACAATCTATCGCTGTGGCTAGAGGTCCTAGCCTCGAGGTTGTGTGGGTCCAGGCTGTGGGCACAGAAGTCTGAAAACACAAACTCAGCTTATGAGTGGTGCCTAGGGTATGGCAGGCCGGATGTACAGCCCGAGAGGGAGCTGCTCGTCCTCTGAAACAAGGGCGAGTGGGAGGCGTTCCCTCAGGCTTTTGTCTCTGGATGTTGTGTCCGGGATAGCCGTGGATTGGAGGGGTGGCCTCAGGGACTGTGGACGAGTATCCCTCTCTGGGGATTTGACCAGCACCCAAGAGTTTGGGGTCATTTTGTGGGAAGGGTTGAGTCCTGTTGTTTGGCTCATGTGTCTCTCCAAGAAAGGGATTGCAGAGCAGAGCCCCAGGTACGGGTGGGGCGACTGGAAAACTCAAACACTGGTGAGGATTGGGTGCATAGGGGCTTGGCAAGCCCCATATGCGGGCTCTTGGCCCTGGCCCTGACAGGCCTTTCTTTGACATGGGGCTCATGCTGAGGGTCACAGTGTGAATTTGTGCCCAAGAAGCACTCAAGTTTGGGCGTGGCATCAGGGGCATGAAGTTTTCTTCCACCCTGAAGGTGTGAATCCATGCCAAGAGCAAGCTTTACAGCCATGGGAAAGGAGGAGTTCTGTTTTATGCTTGCGATACCCAGCTGTGTGGAGAATTGATATAATATCTAGGTTCAGATATCTGAAAACCAAGATTAGGAAGAGGTGACGGCATAAGACCATGGCGTGTCCGAAGTGCTGGGTGTGCGGCCAGCTTTCTCCTTGTCTGTCTGGACGTCTGGCTTCAGGCTGTGTCAGACAGAACATGAGTGCCCAGAGCAGCCTATCCATTTCGGGTACCGTCGAGGCCCGAACAGGTTGATCCTCATCTGGGTTTTCTGGAGAGCCCCACAGGGAAACGATTTTCTTCCGTTGGGGAGACCCTGGGCTGTGTTGTGGTTCTGGGCATCCTAGTCCGGAGGGCTTGTTTGCCAGGAGTGTGAGGAAGGAAGTCTGAAAAGAAAAGCTAGCGTGATGTTTGGGACCGAGGGCACGGCAGTCCCACTCTGCAGAGGCTGAATTGAGATCTACTGCACTGAGGTCATGTCAACTATGAGACGTCCCTCAGGCTAGAGTTTTTGTCCAGCATGGCCTCTTCCTGAAGGGTGTGGCTACTTCATGAGGCCAGGGGTGTTTGCCTACGATGGGATTTGTGAACTACTCCAAACCTCAAGTTTTCCTTTTGCACGACAGTCGAGTCCTATTGGATGGTTCCTGAGGCCCCATACGGAAAGACTCGAGAGCAGGTGTCTAAGCATGGATGCCTGGGAATGCCACCTCATATTCCCACTCTTTAGTCAGGAAAAGGCAGGCTCAATCTGCAGGCTCCAGGGTGAGCAACCTAGAGGGGAGAGTTGAAATGGACTCTCCTGAAGATGAGTCCTACTGTGGGTTGGTTTACTGGGAGACCTTGGAATGTGGAGGTGGCTCAGGGACTCTGCAGGATTCTCCAACCTGAGGTGTTTGACACGGCCCCAACAAGGGAGCTACCCATGTGGAGACGAGAGAAGTTCTGTTCAGTGCCTCAGGAAAGCCCCATATCATGTTCTTCGAACCAAGCCTCTGAGGAGTGACACCTGGAAACCAAAGCAAGAGTTGAGATTAGGGTCTAAGTCCCTGTCCGCCTCAACCTTCTATCTCTGTTGACATCTGTGTGCATGCCTTCGTGGAGGTAGCTGCTCAGCTTGTGTCCAAATGCCCCTGTGTGTCCAGGGAGGCTCCCAGTAGTGGGATGTCCTCGGGGGACTTGAGGTTTCTCATATTCTGGAGGTGTGTGGCCAAAGGAATGGACGGAGTCTGGCTGTGTCAGACAGAGCATGAGTGCCCAGAGCAGCCTATCCAGTTCGGGTACCGGTCGAGGCCCGAGCAGGTTGATCCTCATCTGGGTTTTCTGGAGAGAACCCCACAGGGAAACGTCTTTCTTCCCTTGGGCAGACCCTGGGCTGGGTTGTGGTTCTGGAGTTCCTAGTCCGGAGGGCTTGTTTGCCAGGAGTGTGAGGAAGGAAGTCTGAAAACACAAGCTAGCGTGAGGTTTGGGACCGATGGCACGGCAGGCCCACTCTGAGAGGCTGAATCGAGATCTCCTGCACTGAGGTCATTTCAACTCTGAGACGTGCCTCAGGCTAGAGTTTTTGTCCAGCATGGCCTCTTCCTGAATGGTGTGGGGGCCTCATGAGGCCAGGAAGGTTTGCCTACGATGGGATTTGTGAACTACTCCAAACCTCAAGGTTTACTTCTGCACGAAAGTTGAGTGCTATTGGATGGTTCCAGGAGGCCCCATACGGAAAGACTCGAGAGCAGGTGTCTAAGCATGGATGCCTGGGAACGCCACCTCATATTCCCACTCTTTAGTCAGGACAAGGCAGGCTCAATCTGCGGGCTCCTGGGTGAGCTACCCAGAGGGGAGAGTTGAAATGGACTCTCCTGAAGATGAGTCCTACTGTGGCTTGGTGGCCTGGGAGACCTTGGAATGTGGAGGTGGCTCAGGGACTCTGCAGGATTCTCCAACCTGAGGTGTTTGACACGGCTCCAACAAGGAAGCTTCCCATGTGGAGACGAGAGAAGTTCTGTTCAGTGCCTCAGGAAAGCCCCATATCCTGTTCTTCGAACCAAAGCCTCTGAGGAGTGACACCTGGAAAACAAAGCAAGAGTTGAGATTAGGGCCTAAGGGCCTGTCGGGCTCAACCTTCTATCTCTGTTGACATCTGTGTGCATGCCTTCATGGAGGTAGCAGCTCAGCTTGTGTCCGAAGGCCCCTGTGTGTGCAGGGAGGCTCCCGGTAATGGTATGTCCTCGGGGGCCTTGAGGTTTCTCATATTCTGGAGGTGTGTGGCCAAAGGAATGGACAGAGTTTCCCAGGAGAGAGCAGGCATGGTCCTGTGGTATGGCTCCAGAGGACCCAGCCTAGATGCTGTGTTTGCCAGGGCTGTGGGGACAGATGTCTGAAAAAGCAAACTTGGCTCAGGTAGGGGCCAAGGTAATGGCAGGCCTGATCTCCAGTCCGAGAGGGGAGATCCTCTGGATATCAAAGGAGGGCAAGTGGGAGGCAGTCGCTCAGGCTTTTGTCTCTGGGTGTTGCGTTCACAGTGGCCGTTCAGGGTAGGGGTTGCTTCAGGGGCCGAGGAAGAGCCTTCCTCTCGGGGGATTGTCCAAGCTCCCAAGTGTTTGGGGTCATTCTGTGGGAAGGGAAGAGTACTGTTTTCTGCCACAGGGGACCCCCCAGGAGAGGGACTCTAGAGCACAGCAGTGGGTTCCCTCAACTGGAATACACACCATCTAGTTAGTCCTGCGTGCCTATGGGCATGGCAAGCCACATATGCGGGCTCTTGGTCCAATCACTGAGAGGCGTTACTTGAATAAGGTACTCACGCTGAGGGTCACAATGTGTGTTTGTGCCCAAGGCGGCCCTCACACATGGGCGTGGCCTCATGGGCCATGCCGTTTTCTCCTACACTGAAGGTTTGACTCACTGCCAGCAGCAAGGTTTCTTGCCATGGGGAAGGAGGGGTTCTGACTTGTGCATCAGGTTCCCCCCTGTGCAGGGATTGGAGATAAGGTCTAGGTTCTGATGACTGAAAACCCAGGTTGGGAATGGATGGTGGCCTAAGGCAGTGGCGGGTCCAATGTGCTGGGTGTGCAGCCAGCTGTGTCGGTGTCTGTTGGAAGGTCTGGGCTCAGGCTATTTGCGACAGAGCATCAGTGTTTAAGGTAGCCTATGCAATTGGGGTGTTGCCGAGGGCCAAGCAGTTTGATCCTCATTTGGGGTTTCTGGGCAGCACCATAGACAAAGTTTTTCTCCTGGGAGGCAGGCGGAGTGCTTCATTGTGGCCCCAGAATTCCCAGTAGGGAGGGTTTGCGGGCCAAGAGTGTGAGGACGGAAGTCTAGGAACACAAGCTAAAGTGAGGATTGGAGCCAAGGGCAGAGCAGGCCCACTAGGCAGAGGCTGAATCAAAATGTCCTGCATCTGAAGTCAGGCTGAGGATCAGACGTTGGCTGAGGCTGGCGTATGTGTCCATGTTGGCACCTTCATGAAGCGGGGGCCTCATGAGGCCAAGGAAGTTTTCCCACGCTGAGTTTGGAGTTTGCCCCAAACCACCAGGTTTCCTTCTGTGGGACATTCGAGTCCTGTTGCATGGCTCCAGGACATACCATACGGAAGGACTGGAGAGCACGGTTCGAAGGATGGATCCCTGTACAGCATGCCTCGCATTCCCATTGGCCATTAGCCACAAGATATGTTTGATCTGCTGCCTCTGGGGCACGCTAACCAGGGGGCTGAGTTGAAATGGCCTCTCCTGAGGATGCGTCATAATGTGCGTTTGGGTCCATGGAAACCTTGGAATGTGCTGGTTGTTCAGTGGCCCTGCGGAACTCTCCTACCTGAAGGGTTTGATACATCCCCAGTAAGTAAGCTCCCCATGTGGAGGCGAGAGAGGTTTGGTTTGGTGCCTCAGAAAAGCCCCGTGTGCTGGTCTACGAAAACAGACCTCTGAGGAGGGACACATGGAAACCAAAGCTAAGGTTCAGATTAGGGCCTGGGGGCCTGTCCATTTCAACCTTCTGTCTCTGGGGACACTGTCTGAGAGTCTAAGTGGAGATAGTTGCTCCGCTGGTGTCAGAGAGCCCCTCTTAGTCCAGGGTGGCCTACACTATTGATGGCCTCAGGGGCCTTGGAGCTTTTCCCTAACCTGTAGGGTTGTGGTCAATGGATTGGGCACAATTTCCTTGGAGAGGGCAGGCACAATCTTTCGCTGTGGCTCCAGAGGCCCTAGCCTGGCGGTTGTGTGGGTCCAGGCTGAGGGCACAGAAGTCTGAAAACACAAACTCAGCTTATGAGTGGCGCCTAGGGTATGGCAGGCCGGATGTACAGCCCGAGAGGGAGCTCCTGGGCCTCTGAAACAAGGGCGAGTGGGAGGCGTTCCTTCAGGCTTTTGTCTCTGGATGTTGTGTCCGAGATAGCCGTGGATTGGAGGGGTGGCCTCAGGGACTGTGGACGAGTATCCCTCTCTGGGGATTTGTCCCAGCTCCCAAGAGTTTGGGGTCATTTTGTGGGAAGGGTGGAAAAGTGCTGTCTGGCTCACGTGTCTCTCCAAGAAAGGGATTCCAGAGCAGAGCCCCAGGTACGGGCGGGGCGACTGGAAAACTCAAACACTGGTGAGGATTGGGTGCATAGGGGCTTGGCAAGCCCCATATGCGGGCTCTTGGCCCAGGCCCTGACAGGCCTTTTTTTGACATGGGGCTCATGCTGAGGGTCAGAGTGTGAATTTGTGCCCAAGCAGCACTCAAGTTTGGGCGTGGCATCAGGGACCAGGAAGGTTTCTCCCACCCTGAAGGTGTGACTCCATGCCAAGAGCAAGCTTTACAGCCACGGGGAAGGAGGAGTTCTGTGTTGTGCTTGCGATACCCAGCTGTGTGGAGAATTGATATAATGTCTAGGTTCAGATATCTGAAAACCAAGGTTAGGAAGAGGTGACGGCATAAGACCATGGCGTGTCCGAAGTGCTGGGTGTGCGGCCAGCTGTCTCCTTGTCTGTCTGGACGTCTGGCTTCAGGCTGTGTCAGACAGAGCATGAGTGCCCAGAGCAGCCTATCCAGTTCGGGTACCGTCGAGGCCCGAGCAGGTTGATCCTCATCTGGGTTTTCTGGAGAGAGCCCCACAGGGAAACGTTTTTCTTCCCTTGGGCAGACCCTGGGCTGGGTTGTGGTTCTGGAGTTCCTAGTCCGGAGGGCTTGTTTGCCAGGAGTGTGAGGAAGGAAGTCTGAAAACACAAGCTAGCGTGAGGTTTGGGACCGATGGCACGGCAGGCCCACTCTGAGAGGCTGAATCGAGATCTCCTGCACTGAGGTCATTTCAACTCTGAGACGTGCCTCAGGCTAGAGTTTTTGTCCAGCATGGCCTCTTCCTGAATGGTGTGGGGGCCTCATGAGGCCAGGAAGGTTTGCCTACGATGGGATTTGTGAACTACTCCAAACCTCAAGGTTTCCTTCTGCACGAAAGTCGAGTGCTATTGGATGGTTCCAGGAGGCCCCATACGGAAAGACTCGAGAGCAGGTGTCTAAACATGGATGCCTGGGAACGCCACCTCATATTCCCACTCTTTAGTCAGGACAAGGCAGGCTCAATCTGTGGGCTCCTGGGTGAGCTACCCAGAGGGGAGAGTTGAAATGGACTCTCCTGAAGATGAGTCCTACTGTGGCTTGGTGGCCTGGGAGACCTTGGAATGTGGAGGTGGCTCAGGGACTCTGCAGGATTCTCCAACCTGAGGTGTTTGACACGGCTCCAACAAGGAAGCTTCCCATGTGGAGACGAGAGAAGTTCTGTTCAGTGCCTCAGGAAAGCCCCATATCCTGTTCTTCGAACCAAAGCCTCTGAGGAGTGACACCTGGAAAACAAAGCAAGAGTTGAGATTAGGGCCTAAGGGCCTGTCGGGCTCAACCTTCTATCTCTGTTGACATCTGTGTGCATGCCTTCATGGAGGTAGCAGCTCCGCTTGTGTCCGAAGGCCCCTGTGTGTGCAGGGAGGCTCCCGGTAATGGTAGGTCCTCGGGGGCCTTGAGGTTTCTCATATTCTGGAGGTGTGTGGCCAAAGGAATGGACAGAGTTTCCCAGGAGAGAGCAGGCATGGTCCTGTGGTATGGCTCCAGAGGACCCAGCCTAGAGGCTGTGTTTGCCAGGGCTGTGGGGACAGATGTCTGAAAAAGCAAACTTGGCTCAGGTAGGGGCCAAGGTAATGGCAGGCCTGATCTCCAGTCCGAGAGGGGAGATCCTCTGGATATCAAAGGAGGGCAAGTGGGAGGCAGTCGCTCAGGCTTTTGACTCTGGGTGTTGCGTTCACAGTGGCCGTTCAGGGTAGGGGTTGCTTCAGGGGCCGAGGAAGAGCCTTCCTCTCGGGGGATTGTCCAAGCTCCCAAGTGTTTGGGGTCATTCTGTGGGAAGGGAAGAGTACTGTTTTCTGCCACAGGGGACCCCCCAGGAGAGGGACTCTAGAGCACAGCAGTGGGTTCCCTCAACTGGAATACACACCATCTAGTTAGTCCTGCGTGCCTATGGGCATGGCAAGCCACATATGCGGGCTCTTGGTCCAATCACTGAGAGGCGTTACTTGAATAAGGTACTCACGCTGAGGGTCACAATGTGTGTTTGTGCCCAAGGCGGCCCTCACACATGGGCGTGGCCTCATGGGCCATGCCGTTTTCTCCTACACTGAAGGTTTGACTCACTGACAGCAGCAAGGTTTCTTGCCATGGGGAAGGAGGGGGTCTGACTTGTGCATCAGGTTCCCCCCTGTGCAGGGTTTGGAGATAAGGTCTAGGTTCTGATGACTGAAAACCCAGGTTGGGAATGGATGGTGGCCTAAGGCAGTGGCGGGTCCAATGTGCTGGGTGTGCAGCCAGCTGTGTCGGTGTCTGTTGGAAGGTCTGGGCTCAGGCTATTTGCGACAGAGCATCAGTGTTTAAGGTAGCCTATGCAATTGGGGTGTTGCCGAGGGCCAAGCAGTTTGATCCTCATTTGGGGTTTCTGGGCAGCACCATAGACAAAGTTTTTCTCCTGGGAGGCAGGCGGAGTGCTTCAATGTGGCCCCAGAATTCCCAGTAGGGAGGGTTTGCGGGCCAGGAGTGTGAGGACGGAAGTCTAGGAACACAAGCTAAAGTGAGGATTGGAGCCAAGGGCAGAGCAGGCCCACTAGGCAGAGGCTGAATCAAAATCTCCTGCATCTGAAGTCAGGCTGAGGATCAGACGTTGGCTGAGGCTGGAGTATGTGTCCATGATGGCACCTTCATGAAGCGGGGGCCTCATGAGGCCAAGGAAGTTTTCCCACGCTGAGTTTGGAGGTTGCCCCAAACCACCAGGTTTCCTTCTGTGGGACATTCGAGTCCTGTTGCATGGCTCCAGGACATACCATACGGAAGGACTGGAGAGCACGGTTCGAAGGATGGATCCCTGTACAGCATGCCTCGCATTCCCATTGGCCATTAGCCACAAGATATGTTTGATCTGCTGCCTCTGGGGCACGCTAACCAGGGGGCTGAGTTGAAATGGCCTCTCCTGAGGATGCATCATAATGTGCGTTTGGGTCCATGGAAACCTTGGAATGTGCTGGTTGTTCAGTGGCCCTGCGGAACTCTCCTACCTGAAGGGTTTGATACATCCCCAGTAAGTAAGCTCCCCATGTGGAGGCGAGAGAGGTTTGGTTTGGTGCCTCAGAAAAGCCCCGTGTGCTGGTCTACGAAAACAGACCTCTGAGGAGGGACACATGGAAACCAAAGCTAAGGTTCAGATTAGGGCCTGGGGGCCTGTCCATTTCAACCTTCTGTCTCTGGGGACACTGTCTGAGAGTCTAAGTGGATATAGTTGCTCCGCTGGTGTCAGAGAGCCCCTCTTAGTCCAGGGTGGCCTACACTATTGATGGCCTCAGGGGCCTTGGAGCTTTTCCCTAACCTGTAGGGTGGTGGTCAATGGATTGGGCACAATTTCCTTGGAGAGGGCAGGCACAATCTTTCGCTGTGGCTCCAGAGGCCCTAGCCTGGCGGTTGTGTGGGTCCAGGCTGAGGGCACAGAAGTCTGAAAACACAAACTCAGCTTATGAGTGGCGCCTAGGGTATGGCAGGCCGGATGTACAGCCCGAGAGGGAGCTCCAGGGCCTCTGAAACAAGGGCGAGTGGGAGGCGTTCCTTCAGGCTTTTGTCTCTGGATGTTGTGTGCGAGATAGCCGTGGATTGGAGGGGTGGCCTCAGGGACTGTGGACGAGTATCCCTCTCTGGGGATTTGTCCCAACTCCCAAGAGTTTGGGGTCATTTTGTGGGAAGGGTGGAAAAGTGTTGTCTGGCTCACGTGTCTCTCCAAGAAAGGGATTCCAGAGCAGAGCCCCAGGTACGAGCGGGGCGACTGGAAAACTCAAACACTGGTGAGGATTGGGTGCATAGGGGCTTGGCAAGCCCCATATGCGGGCTCTTGGCCCAGGCCCTGACAGGCCTTTCTTTGACATGGGGCTCATGCTGAGGGTCAGAGTGTGAATTTGTGCCCAAGCAGCACTCAAGTTTGGGCGTGGCATCAGGGACCAGGAAGGTTTCTCCCACCCTGAAGGTGTGACTCCATGCCAAGAGCAAGCTTTACAGCCACGGGGAAGGAGGAGTTCTGTGTTGTGCTTGCGATACCCAGCTGTGTGGAGAATTGATATAATGTCTAGGTTCAGATATCTCAAAACCAAGGTTAGGAAGAGGTGACGGCATAAGACCATGGCGTGTCCGAAGTGCTGGGTGTGCGGCCAGCTGTCTCCTTGTCTGTCTGGACGTCTGGCTTCAGGCTGTGTCAGACAGAGCATGAGTGCCCAGAGCAGCCTCTCCAGTTCGGGTACCGTCGAGGCCCGAGCAGGTTGATCCTCATCTGGGTTTTCTGGAGAGAGCCCCACAGGGAAACGTTTTTCTTCCCTTGGGCAGACCCTGGGCTGGGTTGTGGTTCTGGAGTTCCTAGTCCGGAGGGCTTGTTTGCCAGGAGTGTGAGGAAGGAAGTCTGAAAACACAAGCTAGCGTGAGGTTTGGGACCGATGGCACGGCAGGCCCACTCTGAGAGGCTGAATCGAGATCTCCTGCACTGAGGTCATTTCAACTCTGAGACGTGCCTCAGGCTAGAGTTTTTGTCCAGCATGGCCTCTTCCTGAATGGTGTGGGGGCCTCATGAGGCCAGGAAGGTTTGCCTACGATGGGATTTGTGAACTACTCCAAACCTCAAGGTTTCCTTCTGCACGAAAGTCGAGTGCTATTGGATGGTTCCAGGAGGCCCCATACGGAAAGACTCGAGAGCAGGTGTCTAAGCATGGATGCCTGGGAACGCCACCTCATATTCCCACTCTTTAGTCAGGACAAGGCAGGCTCAATCTGCGGGCTCCTGGGTGAGCTACCCAGAGGAGAGAGTTGAAATGGACTCTCCTGAAGATGAGTCCTACTGTGGCTTGGTGGCCTGGGAGACCTTGGAATGTGGAGGTGGCTCAGGGACTCTGCAGGATTCTCCAACCTGAGGTGTTTGACACGGCTCCATCAAGGAAGCTTCCCATGTGGAGACGAGAGAAGTTCTGTTCAGTGCCTCAGGAAAGCCCCATATCCTGTTCTTCGAACCAAAGCCTCTGAGGAGTGACACCTGGAAAACAAAGCAAGAGTTGAGATTAGGGCCTAAGGGCCTGTCGGGCTCAACCTTCTATCTCTGTTGACATCTGTGTGCATGCCTTCATGGAGGTAGCAGCTCCGCTTGTGTCCGAAGGCCCCTGTGTGTGCAGGGAGGCTCCCGGTAATGGTATGTCCTCGGGGGCCTTGAGGTTTCTCATATTCTGGAGGTGTGTGGCCAAAGGAATGGACAGAGTTTCCCAGGAGAGAGCAGGCATGGTCCTGTGGTATGGCTCCAGAGGACCCAGCCTAGAGGCTGTGTTTGCCAGGGCTGTGGGGACAGATGTCTGAAAAAGCAAACTTGGCTCAGGTAGGGGCCAAGGTAATGGCAGGCCTGATCTCCAGTCCGAGAGGGGAGATCCTCTGGATATCAAAGGAGGGCAAGTGGGAGGCAGTCGCTCAGGCTTTTGTCTCTGGGTGTTGCGTTCACAGTGGCCGTTCAGGGTAGGGGTTGCTTCAGGGGCCGAGGAAGAGCCTTCCTCTCGGGGGATTGTCCAAGCTCCCAAGTGTTTGGGTTCATTCTGTGGGAAGGGAAGAGTACTGTTTTCTGCCACAGGGGACCCCCCAGGAGAGGGACTCTAGAGCACAGCAGTGGGTTCCCTCAACTGGAATACACACCATCTAGTTAGTCCTGCGTGCCTATGGGCATGGCTAGCCACATATGCGGGCTCCTGGTCCAATCACTGAGAGGTGTTACTTGAATAAGGTACTCACGCTGAGGGTCACAATGTGTGTTTGTGCCCAAGGCGGCCCTCACACATGGGCGTGGCCTCATGGGCCATGCCGTTTTCTCCTACACTGAAGGTTTGACTCACTGCCAGCAGCAAGGTTTCTTGCCATGGGGAAGGAGAGGTTCTGACTTGTGCATCAGGTTCCCCCCTGTGCAGGGATTGGAGATAAGGTCTAGGTTCTGATGACTGAAAACCCAAGTTGGGAATGGATGGTGGCCTAAGGCAGTGGCTGGTCCAATGTGCTGGGTGTGCAGCCAGCTGTGTCGGTGTCTGTTGGAAGGTCTGGGCTCAGGCTATTTGCGACAGAGCATCAGTGTTTAAGGTAGCCTATGCAATTGGGGTGTTGCCGAGGGCCAAGCAGTTTGATCCTCATTTGGGGTTTCTGGGCAGCACCATAGACGAAGTTTTTCTCCTGGGAGGCAGGTGGAGTGCTTCATTGTGGCCCCAGAATTCCCAGAAGGGAGGTTTTGTGGGCCAGGAGTGTGAGGACGGAAGACTAGGAACACAAGCTAAAGTGAGGATTGGAGCCAAGGGCAGAGCAGGCCCACTAGGCAGAGGCTGAATCAAAATCTCCTGCATCTGAAGTCAGGCTGAGGATCAGACGTTGGCTGAGGCTGGAGTATGTGTCCATGATGGCACCTTCATGAAGCGGGGGCCTCATGAGGCCAAGGAAGTTTTCCCACGCTGAGTTTGGAGGTTGCCCCAAACCACCAGGTTTCCTTCTGTGGGACATTCGAGTCCTGTTGCATGGCTCCAGGATATACCATACGGAAGGACTGGAGAGCACGGTTCGAAGGATGGATCCCTGTACAGCATACCTCGCATTCCCATGGGGCATTAGCCACAAGATATGTTTGATCTGCTGCCTCTGGGGCACCTAACCAGGGGGCTGAGTTGAAATGGCCTCTCCTGAGGATGCGTCATAATGTGCGTTTGGGTCCATGGAAACCTTGGAATACGCTGGTTGTTCAGTGGCCTTGTGGAACTCTCCTACCTGAAAGGTTTGATACATCCCCAGTAAGTAAGCTCCCCATGTGGAGGCGAGAGAGGTTTGGTTTGGTGCCTCAGAAAAGCCCCGTGTGCTGGTCTACAAAAACAGACCTCTGAGGACGGACACATGGAAACCAAAGCTAAGGTTCAGATTAGGGTGGGGGCCTGTCCATTTCAACCTTCTGCCTCTGGGGAGAGAGTTGCTCTGCTGGTGTCAGAGAGCCCCTCTTAGTCCAGGGTGGCCTACACTGTTGATGGCCTCAGGGGCCTTGGAGCTTTTCCCTAACCTGTAGGGATGTGGTCAATGGATTGGGCACAATTTCCTTGGAGAGGGCAGGCACAATCTTTCGCTGTGGCTCCAGAGGCCCTAGCCTGACGGTTGTGTGGGTCCAGGCTGAGGGCACAGAAGTCTGAAAACACAAACTCAGCTTATGAGTGGCGCCTAGGGTATGGCAGGCCGGATATACAGCCCGAGAGGGAGCTCCTAGGCCTCTGAAACAAGGGCGAGTGGGAGGCGTTCCTTCAGGCTTTTGTCTCTGGATGTTGTGTCCGAGATAGCCGTGGATTGGAGGGGTGGCCTCAGGGACTGTGGACGAGTATCCCTCTCTGGGGATTTGTCCCAGCTCCCAAGAGTTTGGGGTCATTTTGTGGGAAGGGTGGAAATGTGTTGTCTGGCTCACGTGTCTCTCCAAGAAAGGGATTCCAGAGCAGAGCCCCAGGTACGGGCGGGGCGACTGGAAATCTCAAACACTGGTGAGGATTGGGTGCATAGGGGCTTGGCAAGCCCCATATGCGGGTTCTTGGCCCAGGCCCTGACAGGCCTTTCTTTGACATGGGGCTCATGCTGAGGGTCAGAGTGTGAATTTGTGCCCAAGCAGCACTCAAGTTTGGGCGTGGCATCAGGGACCAGGAAGGTTTCTCCCACCCTGAAGGTGTGACTCCATGCCAAGAGCAAGCTTTACAGCCACGGGGAAGGAGGAGTTCTGTGTTGTGCTTGCGATACCCAGCTGTGTGGAGAATTGATATAATGTCTAGGTTCAGATATCTCAAAACCAAGGTTAGGAAGAGGTGACGGCATAAGACCATGGCGTGTCCGAAGTGCTGGGTGTGCGGCCAGCTGTCTCCTTGTCTGTCTGGACGTCTGGATTCAGGCTGTGTCAGACAGAGCATGAGTGCCCAGAGCAGCCTATCCAGTTCGGGTACCGGTCGATGCCCGAGCAGGTTGATCCTCATCTGGGTTTTCTGGAGAGAGCCCCACAGGGAAACGTTTTTCTTCCCTTGGGCAGACCCTGGGCTGGGTTGTGGTTCTGGAGTTCCTAGTCCGGAGGGCTTGTTTGCCAGGAGTGTGAGGAAGGAAGTCTGAAAACACAAGCTAGCGTGAGGTTTGGGACCGATGGCACGGCAGGCCCACTCTGAGAGGCTGAATCGAGATCTCCTGCACTGAGGTCATTTCAACTCTGAGACGTGCCTCAGGCTAGAGTTTTTGTCCAGCATGGCCTCTTCCTGAATGGTGTGGGGGCCTCATGAGGCCAGGAAGGTTTGCCTACGATGGGATTTGTGAACTACTCCAAACCTCAAGGTTTCCTTCTGCACGAAAGTCGAGTGCTATTGGATGGTTCCAGGAGGCCCCATACGGAAAGACTCGAGAGCAAGTGTCTAAGCATGGATGCCTGGGAACGCCACCTCATATTCCCACTCTTTAGTCAGGACAAGGCAGGCTCAATCTGCGGGCTCCTGGGTGAGCTACCCAGAGGGGAGAGTTGAAATGGACTCTCCTGAAGATGAGTCCTACTGTGGCTTGGTGGCCTGGGAGACCTTGGAATGTGGAGGTGGCTCAGGGACTCTGCAGGATTCTCCAACCTGAGGTGTTTGACACGGCTCCAACAAGGAAGCTTCCCATGTGGAGACGAGAGAAGTTCTGTTCATTGCCTCAGGAAAGCCCCATATCCTGTTCTTCGAACCAAAGCCTCTGAGGAGTGACACCTGGAAAACAAAGCAAGAGTTGAGATTAGGGCCTAAGGGCCTGTCGGGCTCAACCTTCTATCTCTGTTGACATCTGTGTGCATGCCTTCATGGAGGTAGCAGCTCAGCTTGTGTCCGAAGGCCCCTGTGTGTGCAGGGAGGCTCCCGGTAATGGTATGTCCTCGGGGGCCTTGAGGTTTCTCATATTCTGGAGGTGTGTGGCCAAAGGAATGGACAGAGTTTCCCTGGAGAGAGCAGGCATGGTCCTGTGGTATGGCTCCAGAGGACCCAGCCTAGAGGCTGTGTTTGCCAAGGCTGTGGGGACAGATGTCTGAAAAAGCAAACTTGGCTCAGGTAGGGGCCAAGGTAATGGCAGGCCTGATCTCCAGTCCGAGAGGGGAGATCCTCTGGATATCAAAGGAGGGCAAGTGGGAGGCAGTCGCTCAGGCTTTTGTCTTTGGGTGTTGCGTTCACAGTGGCCGTACAGGGTAGGGGTTGCTTCAGGGGCCGAGGAAGAGCCTTCCTCTCGGGGGATTGTCCAAGCTCCCAAGTGTTTGGGTTCATTCTGTGGGAAGGGAAGAGTACTGTTTTCTGCCACAGGGCACCCCCCAGGAGAGGGACTCTAGAGCACAGCAGTGGGTTCCCTCAACTGGAATACACATCATCTAGTTAGTCCTGCGTGCCTATGGGCATGGCAAGCCACATATGCGGGCTCTTGGTCCAATCACTGAGAGGCGTTACTTGAATAAGGTACTCACGCTGAGGGTCACAATGTGTGTTTGTGCCCAAGGCGGCCCTCACACATGGGCGTGGCCTCATGGGCCATGCCGTTTTCTCCTACACTGAAGGTTTGACTCACTGCCAGCAGCAAGGTTTCTTGCCATGGGGAAGGAGGGGTTCTGACTTGTGCATCAGGTTCCCCCCTGTGCAGGGATTGGAGATAAGGTCTAGGTTCTGATGACTGAAAACCCAGGTTGGGAATGGATGGTGGCCTAAGGCAGTGGCGGGTCCAATGTGCTGGGTGTGCAGCCAGCTGTGTCGGTGTCTGTTGGAAGGTCTGGGCTCAGGCTATTTGCGACAGAGCATCAGTGTTTAAGGTAGCCTATGCAATTGGGGTGTTGCCGAGGGCCAAGCAGTTTGATCCTCATTTGGGGTTTCTGGGCAGCACCATAGACAAAGTTTTTCTCCAGGGAGGCAGGCGGAGTGCTTCATTTTGGCCCCAGAATTCCCAGTAGGGAGGGTTTGCGGGCCAGGAGTGTGAGGACGGAAGTCTAGGAACACAAACTAAAGTGAGGATTGGAGCCAAGGGCAGAGCAGGCCCACTAGGCAGAGGCTGAATCAAAATCTCCTGAATCTGAAGTCAGGCTGAGGATCAGACGTTGGCTGAGGCTGGAGTATGTGTCCATGATGGCACCTTCATGAAGCGGGGGCCTCATGAGGCCAAGGAAGTTTTCCCACGCTGAGTTTGGAGTTTGCCCCAAACCACCAGGTTTCCTTCTGTGGGACATTCGAGTCCTGTTGCATGGCTCCAGGACATACCATACGGAAGGACTGGAGAGCACGGTTCGAAGGATGGATCCCTGTACAGCATGCCTCGCATTCCCATTGGCCATTAGCCACAAGATATGTTTGATCTGCTGCCTCTGGGGCACGCTAACCAGGGGGCTGAGTTGAAATGGCCTCTCCTGAGGATGCGTCATAATGTGCGTTTGGGTCCATGGAAACCTTGGAATGTGCTGGTTGTTCAGTGGCCCTGCGGAACTCTCCTACCTGAAGGGTTTGATACATCCCCAGTAAGTAAGCTCCCCATGTGGAGACGAGAGAGGTTTGGTTTGGAGCCTCAGAAAAGCCCCGTGTGCTGGTCTACGAAAACAGACCTCTGAGGACGGACACATGGAAACCAAAGCTAAGGTTCAGATTAGGGCCTGGGGGCAGTCCATTTCAACCTTCTGTCTCTGGGGACACTGTCTGAGAGTCTAAGTGGAGATAGTTGCTCCGCTGGTGTCAGAGAGCCCCTCTTAGTCCAGGGTGGCCTACACTATTGATGGCCTCAGGGGCCTTGGAGCTTTTCCCTAACCTGTAGGTTTGTGGTCAATGGATTGGGCACAATTTCCTTTGAGAGGGCAGGCACAATCTTTCGCTGTGGCTCCAGAGGCCCTAGCCTGGCGGTTGTGTGGGTCCAGGCTGAGGGCACAGAAGTCTGAAAACACAAACTCAGCTTATGAGTGGCGCCTAGGGTATGGCAGGCCGGATGTACAGCCCGAGAGGGAGCTCCTGGGCCTCTGAAACAAGGGCGAGTGGGAGGCGTTCCTTCAGGCTTTTGTCTCTGGATGTTGTGTCCGAGATAGCCGTGGATTGGAGGGGTGGCCTCAGGGACTGTGGACGAGTATCCCTCTCTGGGGATTTGTCCCAGCTCCCAAGAGTTTGGGGTCATTATGTGGGAAGGGTGGAAAAGTGTTGTCTGGCTCACGTGTCACTCCAAGAAAGGGATTCCAGAGCAGAGCCCCAGGTACGGGCGGGGCGACTGGAAATCTCAAACACTGGTGAGAATTGGGTGCATAGGGGCTTGGCAAGCCCCATATGCGGGCTCTTGGCCCAGGCCCTGACAGGCCTTTCTTTGACATGGGGCTCATGCTGAGGGTCAGAGTGTGAATTTGTGCCCAAGCAGCACTCAAGTTTGGGCGTGGCATCAGGGACCAGGAAGGTTTCTCCCACCCTGAAGGTGTGACTCCATGCCAAGAGCAAGCTTTACAGCCACGGGGAAGGAGGAGTTCTGTGTTGTGCTTGCGAAACCCAGCTGTGTGGAGAATTGATATAATGTCTAGGTTCAGATATCTGAAAACCAAGGTTAGGAAGAGGTGACGGCATAAGACCATGGCGTGTCCGAAGTGCTGGGTGTGCGGCCAGCTGTCTCCTTGTCTGTCTGGACGTCTGGCTTCAGGCTGTGTCAGACAGAGCATGAGTGCCCAGTGCAGCCTATCCAGTTCGGGTACCGTCGAGGCCCGAGCAGGTTGATCCTCATCTGGGTTTTCTGGAGAGAGCCCCACAGGGAAACGTTTTTCTTCCCTTGGGCAGACCCTGGGCTGGGTTGTGGTTCTGGAGTTCCTAGTCCGGAGGGCTTGTTTGCCAGGAGTGTGAGGAAGGAAGTCTGAAAACACAAGCTAGCGTGAGGTTTGGGACCGATGGCACGGCAGGCCCACTCTGAGAGGCTGAATCGAGATCTCCTGCACTGAGGTCATTTCAACTCTGAGACGTGCCTCAGGCTAGAGTTTTTGTCCAGCATGGCCTCTTCCTGAATGGTGTGGGGGCCTCATGAGGCCAGGAAGGTTTGCCTACGATGGGATTTGTGAACTACTCCAAACCTCAAGGTTTCCTTCTGCACGAAAGTCGAGTGCTATTGGATGGTTCCAGGAGGCCCCATACGGAAAGACTCGAGAGCAGGTGTCTAAGCATGGATGCCTGGGAACGCCACCTCATATTCCCACTCTTTAGTCAGGACAAGGCAGGCTCAATCTGCGGGCCCCTGGGTGAGCTACCCAGAGGGGAGAGTGGAAATGGACTCTCCTGAAGATGAGTCCTATTGTGGCTTGGTGGCCTGGGAGACCTTGGAATGTGGAGGTGGCTCAGGGACTCTGCAGGATTCTCCAACCTGAGGTGTTTGACACGGCTCCAACAAGGAAGCTTCCCATGTGGAGACGAGAGAAGTTCTGTTCAGTGCCTCAGGAAAGCCCCATATCCTGTTCTTCGAACCAAAGCCTCTGAGGAGTGACACCTGGAAAACAAAGCAAGAGTTGAGATTAGGGCCTAAGGGCCTGTCGGCCTCAACCTTCTATCTCTGTTGACATCTGTGTGCATGCCTTCATGGAGGTAGCAGCTCAGCTTGTGTCCGAAGGCCCCTGTGTGTGCAGGGAGGCTCCCGGTAATGGTTTGTCCTCGGGGGCCTTGAGGTTTCTCATATTCTGGAGGTGTGTGGCCAAAGGAATGGACAGAGTTTCCCAGGAGAGAGCAGGCATGGTCCTGTGGTATGGCTCCAGAGGACCCAGCCTAGAGGCTGTGTTTGCCAGGGCTGTGGGGACAGATGTCTGAAAAAGCAAACTTGGCTCAGGTAGGGGCCAAGGTAATGGCAGGCCTGATCTCCAGTCCGAGAGGGGAGATCCTCTGGATATCAAAGGAGGGCAAGTGGGAGGCAGTCGCTCAGGCTTTTGTCTCTGGGTGTTGCGTTCACAGTGGCCGTTCAGGGTAGGGGTTGCTTCAGGGGCCGAGGAAGAGCCTTCCTCTCGGGGGATTGTCCAAGCTCCCAAGTGTTTGGGTTCATTCTGTGGGAAGGGAAGAGTACTGATTTCTGCCACAGGGGACCCCCAGGAGAGGGACTCTAGAGCACAGCAGTGGGTTCCCTCAACTGGAATACACACCATCTAGTTAGTCCTGCGTGCCTATGGGCATGGCAAGCCACATATGCGGGCTCTTGGTCCAATCACTGAGAGGCGTTACTTGAATAAGGTACTCACGCTGAGGGTCACAATGTGTGTTTGTGCCCAAGGCGGCCCTCACACATGGGCGTGGCCTCATGGGCCATGCCGTTTTCTCCTACACTGAAGGTTTGACTCACTGCCAGCAGCAAGGTTTCTTGCCATGGGGAAGGAGGGGTTCTGACTTGTGCATCAGGTTCCCCCCTGTGCAGGGATTGGAGATAAGGTCTAGGTTCTGATGACTGAAAACCCAGGTTGGGAATGGATGGTGGCCTAAGGCAGTGGCGGGTCCAATGTGCTGGGTGTGCAGCCAGCTGTGTCGGTGTCTGTTGGAAGGTCTGGGCTCAGGCTATTTGCGACAGAGCATCAGTGTTTAAGGTAGCCTATGCAATTGGGGTGTTGCCGAGGGCCAAGCAGTTTGATCCTCATTTGGGGTTTCTGGGCAGCACCATAGACAAAGTTTTTCTCCTGGGAGGCAGGCGGAGTGCTTCATTGTGGCCCCAGAATTCCCAGTAGGGAGGGTTTGTGGGCCAGGAGTGTGAGGACGGAAGTCTAGGAACACAAGCTAAAGTGAGGATTGGAGCCAAGGGCAGAGCAGGCCCACTAGGCAGAGGCTGAATCAAAATCTCCTGCATCTGAAGTCAGGCTGAGGATCAGACGTTGGCTGAGGCTGGAGTATGTGTCCATGATGGCACCTTCATGAAGCGGGGGCCTCATGAGGCCAAGGAAGTTTTCCCACGCTGAGTTTGGAGGTTGCCCCAAACCACCAGGTTTCCTTCTATGGGACATTCGAGTCCTGTTGCATGGCTCCAGGACATACCATACGGAAGGACTGGAGAGCACGGTTCGAAGGATGGATCCCTGTACAGCATGCCTCGCATTCCCATTGGCCATTAGCCACAAGATATGTTTAATCTGCTGCCTCTGGGGCACGCTAACCAGGGGGCTGAGTTGAAATGGCCTCTCCTGAGGATGCGTCATAATGTGCGTTTGGGTCCATGGAAACCTTGGAATGTGCTGGTTGTTCAGTGGCCCTGCGGAACTCTCCTACCTGAAGGGTTTGATACATCCCCAGTAAGTAAGCTCTGCATGTGGAGACGAGAGAGGTTTGGTTTGGAGCCTCAGAAAAGCCCCGTGTGCTGGTCTACGAAAACAGACCTCTGAGGACGGACACATGGAAACCAAAGCTAAGGTTCAGATTAGGGCCTGGGGGCCTGTCCATTTCAACCTTCTGTCTCTGGGGACACTGTCTGAGAGTCTAAGTGGAGATAGTTGCTCCGCTGGTGTCAGAGAGCCCCTCTTAGTCCAGGGTGGCCTACACTATTGATGGCCTCAGGGGCCTTGGAGCTTTTCCCTAACCTGTAGGGTGGTGGTCAATGGATTGGGCACAATTTCCTTGGAGAGGGCAGGCACAATCTTTCGCTGTGGCTCCAGAGGCCCTAGCCTGGCGGTTGTGTGGGTCCAGGCTGAGGGCACAGAAGTCTGAAAACACAAACTCAGCTTATGAGTGGCGCCTAGGGTATGGCAGGCCGGATGTACAGCCCGAGAGGGAGCTCCTGGGCCTCTGAAACAAGGGCGAGTGGGAGGCGTTCCTTCAGGCTTTTGTCTCTGGATGTTGTGTCCGAGATAGCCGTGGATTGGAGGGGTGGCCTCAGGGAGTGTGGACGAGTATCCCTCTCTGGGGATTTGTCCCAGCTCCCAAGAGTTTGGGGTCATTTTGTGGGAAGGGTGGAAAAGTGTTGTCTGGCTCACGTGTCTCTCCAAGAAAGGGATTCCAGAGCAGAGCCCCAGGTACGGGCGGGGCGACTGGAAAACTCAAACACTGGTGAGGATTGGGTGCATAGGGGCTTGGCAAGCCCCATATGCGGGCTCTTGGCCCAGGCCCTGACAGGCCTTTCTTTGACATGGGGCTCATGCTGAGGGTCAGAGTGTGAATTTGTGCCCAAGCAGCACTCAAGTTTGGGCGTGGCATCAGGGACCAGGAAGGTTTCTCCCACCCTGAAGGTGTGACTCCATGCCAAGAGCAAGCTTTACAGCCACGGGGAAGGAGGAGTTCTGTGTTGTGCTTGCGATACCCAGCTGTGTGGAGAATTGATATAATGACTAGGTTCAGATATCTGAAAACCAAGGTTAGGAAGAGGTGACGGCATAAGACCATGGCGTGTCCGAAGTGCTGGGTGTGCGGCCAGCTGTCTCCTTGTCTGTCTGGACGTCTGGCTTCAGGCTGTGTCAGACAGAGCATGAGTGCCCAGAGCAGCCTATCCAGTTCGGGTACCGTCGAGGCCCGAGCAGGTTGATCCTCATCTGGGTTCTCTGGAGAGATCCCCACAGGGAAACGTTTTTCTTCCCTTGGGCAGACCCTGGGCTGGGTTGTGGTTCTGGAGTTCCTAGTCCGGAGGGCTTGTTTGCCAGGAGTGTGAGGAAGGAAGTCTGAAAACACAAGCTAGCGTGAGGTTTGGGACCGATGGCACGGCAGGCCCACTCTGAGAGGCTGAATCCAGATCTCCTGCACTGAGGTCATTTCAAATCTGAGACGTGCCTCAGGCTAGAGTTTTTGTCCAGCATGGCCTCTTCCTGAATGGTGTGGGGGCCTCATGAGGCCAGGAAGGTTTGCCTACGATGGGATTTGTGAACTACTCCAAACCTCAAGATTTCCTTCTGACGAAAGTCGAGTGCTATTGGATGGTTCCAGGAGGCCCCATACGGAAAGACTCGAGAGCAGGTGTCTAAGCATGGATGCCTGGGAACGCCACCTCATATTCCCACTCTTTAGTCAGGACAAGGCAGGCTCAATCTGCGGGCTCCTGGGTGAGCTACCCAGAGGGGAGAGTTGAAATGGACTCTCCTGAAGATGAGTCCTACTGTGGCTTGGTGGCCTGGGAGACCTTGGAATGTGGAGGTGGCTCAGGGACTCTGCAGGATTCTCCAACCTGAGGTGTTTGACACGGCTCCAACAAGGAAGCTTCCCATGTGGAGACAAGAGAAGTTCTGTTCATTGCCTCAGGAAAGCCCCATATCCTGTTCTTCGATGAAAAGCCTCTGAGGAGTGACACCTGGAAAACAAAGCAAGAGTTGAGATTAGGGCCTAAGGGCCTGTCGGGCTCAACCTTCTATCTCTGTTGACATCTGTGTGCATGCCTTCATGGAGGTAGCAGCTCAGCTTGTGTCCGAAGGCCCCTGTGTGTGCAGGGAGGCTCCCGGTAATGGTATGCCCTCGGGGGCCTTGTGGATTCTCATATTCTGGAGGTGTGTGGCCAAAGGAATGGACAGAGTTTCCCAGGAGAGAGCAGGCATGGTCCTGTGGTATGGCTCCAGAGGACCCAGCCTAGAGGCTGTGTTTGCCAGGGCTGTGGGGACAGATGTCTGAAAAAGCAAACTTGGCTCAGGTAGGGGCCAAGGTAATGGCAGGCCTGATCTCCAGTCCGAGAGGGGAGATCCTCTGGATATCAAAGGAGGGCAAGTGGGAGGCAGTCGCTCAGGCTTTTGTCTCTGGGTGTTGCGTTCACAGTGGCCGTTCAGGGTAGGGGTTGCTTCAGGGGCCGAGGAAGAGCCTTCCTCTCGGGGGATTGTCCAAGCTCCCAAGTGTTTGGGTTCATTCTGTGGGAAGGGAAGAGTACTGTTTTCTGCCACAGGGGACCCCCCAGGAGAGGGACTCTAGAGCACAGCAGTGGGTTCCCTCAACTGGAATACACACCATCTAGTTAGTCCTGCGTGCCTATGGGCATGGCAAGCCACATATGCGGGCTCTTGGTCCAATCACTGAGAGGCGTTACTTGAATAAGGTACTCACGCTGAGGGTCACAATGTGTGTTTGTGCCCAAGGCGGCCCTCACACATGGGCGTGGCCTCATGGGCCATGCCGTTTTCTCCTACACTGAAGGTTTGACTCACTGCCAGCAGCAAGGTTTCTTGCCATGGGGAAGGAGGGGTTCTGACTTGTGCATCAGGTTCCCCCCTGTGCAGGGATTGGAGATAAGGTCTAGGTTCTGATGACTGAAAACCCAGGTTGGGAATGGATGGTGGCCTAAGGCAGTGGCGGGTCCAATGTGCTGGGTGTGCAGCCAGCTGTGTCGGTGTCTGTTGGAAGGTCTGGGCTCAGGCTATTTGCGACAGAGCATCAGTGTTTAAGGTAGCCTATGCAATTGGGGTGTTGCCGAGGGCCAAGCAGTTTGATCCTCATTTGGGGTTTCTGGGCAGCACCATAGACAAAGTTTTTCTCCTGGGAGGCAGGCGGAGTGCTTCATTGTGGCCCCAGAATTCCCAGTAGGGAGGGTTTGTGGGACAGGAGTGTGAGGACGAAAGTCTAGGAACACAAGCTAAAGTGAGGATTGGAGCCAAGGGCAGAGCAGGCCCACTAGGCAGAGGCTGAATCAAAATCTCCTGCATCTGAAGTCAGGCTGAGGATCAGACGTTGGCTGAGGCTGGAGTATGTGTCCATGATGGCACCTTCATGAAGCGGGGGCCTCATGGGACCAAGGAAGTTTTCCCACGCTGAGTTTGGAGGTTGCCCCAAACCACCAGGTTTCCTTCTGTGGGACATTCGAGTCCTGTTGCATGGCTCCAGGACATACCATACGGAAGGACTGGAGAGCACGGTTCGAAGGATGGATCCCTGTACAGCATGCCTCGCATTCCCATTGGCCATTAGCCACAAGATATGTTTGATCTGCTGCCTCTGGGGCACGCTAACCAGGGGGCTGAGTTGAAATGGCCTCTCCTGAGGATGCGTCATAATGTGCGTTTGGGTCCATGGAAACCTTGGAATGTGCTGGTTGTTCAGTGGCCCTGCGGAACTCTCCTACGTGAAGGGTTTGATACATCCCCAGTAAGTAAGCTCTGCATGTGGAGACGAGAGAGGTTTGGTTTGGAGCCTCAGAAAAGCCCCGTGTGCTGGTCTACGAAAACAGACCTCTGAGGACGGACACATGGAAACCAAAGCTAAGGTTCAGATTAGGGCCTGGGGGCCTGTCCATTTCAACCTTCTGTCTCTGGGGACACTGTCTGAGAGTCTAAGTGGAGATAGTTGCTCCGCTGGTGTCAGAGAGCCCCTCTTAGTCCAGGGTGGCCTACACTATTGATGGCCTCAGGGGCCTTGGAGCTTTTCCCTAACCTGTAGGGTGGTGGTCAATGGATTGGGCACAATTTCCTTGGAGAGGGCAGGCACAATCTTTCGCTGTGGCTCCAGAGGCCCTAGCCTGGCGGTTGTGTGGGTCCAGGCTGAGGGCACAGAAGTCTGAAAACACAAACTCAGCTTATGAGTGGCGCCTAGGGTATGGCAGGCCGGATGTACAGCCCGAGAGGGAGCTCCTGGGCCTCTGAAACAAGGGCGAGTGGGAGGCGTTCCTTCAGGCTTTTGTCTCTGGATGTTGTGTCCGAGATAGCCGTGGATTGGAGGGGTGGCCTCAGGGAGTGTGGACGAGTATCCCTCTCTGGGGATTTGTCCCAGCTCCCAAGAGTTTGGGGTCATTTTGTGGGAAGGGTGGAAAAGTGTTGTCTGGCTCACGTGTCTCTCCAAGAAAGGGATTCCAGAGCAGAGCCCCAGGTACGGGCGGGGCGACTGGAAAACTCAAACACTGGTGAGGATTGGGTGCATAGGGGCTTGGCAAGCCCCATATGCGGGCTCTTGGCCCAGGCCCTGACAGGCCTTTCTTTGACATGGGGCTCATGCTGAGGGTCAGAGTGTGAATTTGTGCCCAAGCAGCACTCAAGTTTGGGCGTGGCATCAGGGACCAGGAAGGTTTCTCCCACCCTGAAGGTGTGACTCCATGCCAAGAGCAAGCTTTACAGCCACGGGGAAGGAGGAGTTCTGTGTTGTGCTTGCGATACCCAGCTGTGTGGAGAATTGATATAATGACTAGGTTCAGATATCTGAAAACCAAGGTTAGGAAGAGGTGACGGCATAAGACCATGGCGTGTCCGAAGTGCTGGGTGTGCGGCCAGCTGTCTCCTTGTCTGTCTGGACGTCTGGCTTCAGGCTGTGTCAGACAGAGCATGAGTGCCCAGAGCAGCCTATCCAGTTCGGGTACTGTCGAGGCCCGAGCAGGTTGATCCTCATCTGGGTTCTCTGGAGAGATCCCCACAGGGAAACGTTTTTCTTCCCTTGGGCAGACCCTGGGCTGGGTTGTGGTTCTGGAGTTCCTAGTCCGGAGGGCTTGTTTGCCAGGAGTGTGAGGAAGGAAGTCTGAAAACACAAGCTAGCGTGAGGTTTGGGACCGATGGCACGGCAGGCCCACTCTGAGAGGCTGAATCCAGATCTCCTGCACTGAGGTCATTTCAAATCTGAGACGTGCCTCAGGCTAGAGTTTTTGTCCAGCATGGCCTCTTCCTGAATGGTGTGGGGGCCTCATGAGGCCAGGAAGGTTTGCCTACGATGGGATTTGTGAACTACTCCAAACCTCAAGATTTCCTTCTGCACGAAAGTCGAGTGCTATTGGATGGTTCCAGGAGGCCCCATACGGAAAGACTCGAGAGCAGGTGTATAAGCATGGATGCCTGGGAACGCCACCTCATATTCCCACTCTTTAGTCAGGACAAGGCAGGCTCAATCTGCGGGCTCCTGGGTGAGCTACCCAGAGGGGAGAGTTGAAATGGACTCTCCTGAAGATGAGTCCTACTGTGGCTTGGTGGCCTGGGAGACCTTGGAATGTGGAGGTGGCTCAGGGACTCTGCAGGATTCTCCAACCTGAGTTGTTTGACACGGCTCCAACAAGGAAGCTTCCCATGTGGAGACTAGAGAAGTTCTGTTCAGTGCCTCAGGAAAGCCCCATATCCTGTTCTTCGAACCAAAGCCTCTGAGGAGTGACACCTGGAAAACAAAGCAAGAGTAGAGATTAGGGCCTAAGGGCCTGTCCGGCTCAACCTTCTATCTCTGTTGACATCTGTGTGCATGCCTTCATGGAGGTAGCAGCTCCGCTTGTGTCCGAAGGCCCCTGTGTGTGCAGGGAGGCTCCCGGTAATGGTATGTCCTCGGGGGCCTTGAGGTTTCTCATATTCTGGAGGTGTGTGGCCAAAGGAATGGACAGAGTTTCCCAGGAGAGAGCAGGCATGGTCCTGTGGTATGGCTCCAGAGGACCCAGCCTAGAGGCTGTGTTTGCCAGGGCTGTGGGGACAGATGTCTGAAAAAGCAAACTTGGCTCAGGTAGGGGCCAAGGTAATGGCAGGCCTGATCTCCAGTCCGAGAGGGGAGATCCTCTGGATATCAAAGGAGGGCAAGTGGGAGGCAGTCGCTCAGGCTTTTGTCTCTGGGTGTTGCGTTCACAGTGGCCGTTCAGGGTAGGGGTTGCTTCAGGGGCCGAGGAAGAGCCTTCCTCTCGGGGGATTGTCCAAGCTCCCAAGTGTTTGGGTTCATTCTGTGGGAAGGGAAGAGTACTGTTTTCTGCCACAGGGGACCCCCCAGGAGAGGGACTCTAGAGCACAGCAGTGGGTTCCCTCAACTGGAATACACACCATCTAGTTAGTCCTGCGTGCCTATGGGCATGGCAAGCCACATATGCGGGCTCTTGGTCCAATCACTGAGAGGCGTTACTTGAATAAGGTACTCACGCTGAGGGTCACAATGTGTGTTTGTGCCCAAGGCGGCCCTCACACATGGGCGTGGCCTCATGGGCCATGCCGTTTTCTCCTACACTGAAGGTTTGACTCACTGCCAGCAGCAAGGTTTCTTGCCATGGGGAAGGAGGGGTTCTGACTTGGGCATCAGGTTCCCCCCTGTGCAGGGATTGGAGATAAGGTCTAGGTTCTGATGACTGAAAACCCAGGTTGGGAATGGATGGTGGCCTAAGGCAGTGGCGGGTCCAATGTGCTGGGTGTGCAGCCAGCTGTGTCGGTGTCTGTTGGAAGGTCTGGGCTCAGGCCATTTGCGACAGAGCATCAGTGTTTAAGGTAGCCTATGCAATTGGGGTGTTGCCGAGGGCCAAGCAGTTTGATCCTCATTTGGGGTTTCTGGGCAGCACCATAGACAAAGTTTTTCTCCTGGGAGGCAGGCGGAGTGCTTCATTGTGGCCCCAGAATTCCCAGTAGGGAGGGTTTGTGGGCCAGGAGTGTGAGGACGAAAGTCTAGGAACACAAGCTAAAGTGAGGATTGGAGCCAAGGGCAGAGCAGGCCCACTAGGCAGAGGCTGAATCAAAATCTCCTGCATCTGAAGTCAGGCTGAGGATCAGACGTTGACTGAGGCTGGAGTATGTGTCCATGATGGCACCTTCATGAAGCGGGGGCCTCATGAGGCCAAGGAAGTTTTCCCACGCTGAGTTTGGAGGTTGCCCCAAACCACCAGGTTTCCTTCTGTGGGACATTCGAGTCCTGTTGCATGGCTCCAGGACATACCATACGGAAGGACTGGAGAGCACGGTTCGAAGGATGGATCCCTGTACAGCATGCCTCGCATTCCCATTGGCCATTAGCCACAAGATATGTTTGATCTGCTGCCTCTGGGGCACGCTAACCAGGGGGCTGAGTTGAAATGGCCTCTCCTGAGGATGCGTCATAATGTGCGTTTGGGTCCATGGAAACCTTGGAATGTGCTGGTTGTTCAGTGGCCCTGCGGAACTCTCCTACCTGAAGGGTTTGATACATCCCCAGTAAGTAAGCTCCCCATGTGGAGGCGAGAGAGGTTTGGTTTGGTGCCTCAGAAAAGCCCCGTGTGCTGGTCTACGAAAACAGACCTCTGAGGACGGACACATGGAAACCAAAGCTAAGGTTCAGATTAGGGCCTGGGGGCCTGTCCATTTCAACCTTCTGTCTCTGGGGACACTGTCTGAGAGTCTAAGTGGAGATAGTTGCTCCGCTGGTGTCAGAGAGCCCCTCTTAGTCCAGGGTGGCCTACACTATTGATGGCCTCAGGGGCCTTGGAGCTTTTCCCTAACCTGTAGGGTGGTGGTCAATGGATTGGGCACAATTTCCTTGGAGAGGGCAGGCACAATCTTTGGCTGTGGCTCCAGAGGCCCTAGCCTGGCGGTTGTGTGGGTCCAGGCTGAGGGCACAGAAGTCTGAAAACACAAACTCAGCTTATGAGTGGTGCCTAGGGTATGGCAGGCCGTATGTACAGCCCGAGAGGGAGCTCCTGGGCCTCTGAAACAAGGGCGAGTGGGAGGCGTTCCTTCAGGCTTTTGTCTCTGGATGTTGTGTCCGAGATAGCCGTGGATTGGAGGGGTGGCCTCAGGGACTGTGGACGAGTATCCCTCTCTGGGGATTTGTCCCAGCTCCCAAGAGTTTGGGGTCATTATGTGGGAAGGGTGGAGTCGTGTTGTCTGGCTCATGTGTCTCTCCAAGAAAGGGATTCCAGAGCAGAGCCCCAGGTACGGGCGGGGCGACTGGAAAACTCAAACACTGGTGAGGATTGGGTGCATAGGGGCTTGGCAAGCCCCATATGCAGGCTCTTGGCCCAGGCCCTGACAGGCCTTTCTTTGACATGGGGCTCATGCTGAGGGTCAGAGTGTGAATTTGTGCCCAAGCAGCACTCAAGTTTGGGCGTGGCATCAGGGACCAGGAAGGTTTCTCCCACCCTGAAGGTGTGACTCCATGCCAAGAGCAAGCTTTACAGCCACGGGGAAGGAGGAGTTCTGTGTTGTGCTTGCGATACCCAGCTGTGTGGAGAATTGATATAATGTCTAGGTTCAGATATCTGAAAACCAAGGTTAGGAAGAGGTGACGGCATAAGACCATGGCGTGACCGAAGTGCTGGGTGTGCGGCCAGCTGTCTCCTTGTCTGTCTGGACGTCTGGCTTCAGGCTGTGTCAGACAGAGCATGAGTGCCCAGAGCAGCCTATCCAGTTCGGGTACCGTCGAGGCCCGAGCAGGTTGATCCTCATCTGGGTTTTCTGGAGAGAGCCTCACAGGGAAACTTTTTTCTTCCCTTGGGCAGACCCTGGGCTGGGTTGTGGTTCTGGAGTTCCTAGTCCGGAGGGCTTGTTTGCCAGGAGTGTGAGGAAGGAAGTCTTGAAACACAAGCTAGCGTGAGGTTTGGGACGGATGGCAGGGTAGGCCCACTCTGAGAGGCTGAATCCAGATCTCCTGCACTGAGGTCATTTCAACTCTGAGACGTGCCTCAGGCTAGAGTTTTTGTCCAGCATGGCCTCTTCCTGAATGGTGTGGGGGCCTCATGAGGCCAGGAAGGTTTGCCTACGATGGGATTTGTGAACTACTCCAAACCTCAAGATTTCCTTCTGCACGAAAGTCGAGTGCTATTGGATGGTTCCAGGAGGCCCCATACGGAAAGACTCGAGAGCAGGTGTCTAAGCATGGATGCCTGGGAACGCCACCTCATATTCCCACTCTTTAGTCAGGACAAGACAGGCTCAATCTGCGGGCTCCTGGGTGAGCTACCCAGAGGGGAGAGTTGAAATGGACTCTCCTGAAGATGAGTCCTACTGAAGCTTGGTGGCCTGGGAGACCTTGGAATGTGGAGGTGGCACAGGGACTCTGCAGGATTCTCCAACCTGAGGTGTTTGACACGGCTCCAACAAGGAAGCTTCCCATGTGGAGATGAGAGAAGTTCTGTTCAGTGCCTCAGGAAAGCCCCATATCCTGTTCTTCGAACCAAAGCCTCTGAGGAGTGACACCTGGAAAACAAAGCAAGAGTTGAGATTAGGGCCTAAGGGCCTGTCGGGCTCAACCTTCTATCTCTGTTGACATCTGTGTGCATGCCTTCATGGAGGTAGCAGCTCCGCTTGTGTCCGAAGGCCCCTGTGTGTGCAGGGAGGCTCCCGGTAATGGTATGTCCTCGGGGGCCTTGAGGTTTCTCATATTCTGGAGGTGTGTGGCCAAAGGAATGGACAGAGTTTCCCAGGAGAGAGCAGGCATGGTCCTGTGGTATGGCTCCAGAGGACCCAGCCTAGAGGCTGTGTTTGCCAGGGCTGTGGGGACAGATGTCTGAAAAAGCAAACTTGGCTCAGGTAGGGGCCAAGGTAATGGCAGGCCTGATCTCCAGTCCGAGAGGGGAGATCCTCTGGATATCAAAGGAGGGCAAGTGGGAGGCAGTCGCTCAGGCTTTTGTCTCTGGGTGTTGCGTTCACAGTGGCCGTTCAGGGTAGGGGTTGCTTCAGGGGCCGAGGAAGAGCCTTCCTCTCGGGGCATTGTCCAAGCTCCCAAGTGTTTGGGTTCATTCTGTGGGAAGGGAAGAGTACTGTTTTCTGCCACAGGGGACCCCCCAGGAGAGGGACTCTAGAGCACAGCAGTGGGTTCCCTCAACTGGAATACACACCATCTAGTTAGTCCTGCGTGCCTATGGGCATGGCAAGCCACATATGCGGGCTCTTGGTCCAATCACTGAGAGGCGTTACTTGAATAAGGTACTCACGCTGAGGGTCAGAATGTGTGTTTGTGCCCAAGGCGGCCCTCACACATGGCGTGGCCTCATGGGCCATGCCGTTTTCTCCTACACTGAAGGTTTGACTCACTGCCAGCAGCAAGGTTTCTTGCCATGGGGAAGGAGGGGTTCTGACTTGTGCATCAGGTTCCCCCCTGTGCAGGGATTGGAGATAAGGTCTAGGTTCTGATGACTGAAAACCCAGGTTGGGAATGGATGGTGGCCTAAGGCAGTGGCGGGTCCAATGTGCTGGGTGTGCAGCCAGCTGTGTCGGTGTCTGTTGGAAGGTCTGGGCTCAGGCCATTTGCGACAGAGCATCAGTGTTTAAGGTAGCCTATGCAATTGGGGTGTTGCCGAGGGCCAAGCAGTTTGATCCTCATTTGGGGTTTCTGGGCAGCACCATAGACAAAGTTTTTCTCCTGGGAGGCAGGCGGAGTGCTTCATTGTGGCCCCAGAATTCCCAGTAGGGAGGGTTTGTGGGCCAGTAGTGTGAGGACGAAAGTCTAGGAACACAAGCTAAAGTGAGGATTGGAGCCAAGGGCAGAGCAGGCCCACTAGGCAGAGGCTAAATCAAAATCTCCTGCATCTGAAGTCAGGCTGAGGATCAGACGTTGGCTGAGGCTGGAGTATGTGTCCATGATGGCACCTTCATGAAGCGGGGGCCTCATGAGGCCAAGGAAGTTTTCCCACGCTGAGTTTGGAGTTTGCCCCAAACCACCAGGTTTCCTTCTGTGGGACATTCGAGTCCTGTTGCATGGCTCCAGGACATACCATACGGAAGGACTGGAGAGCACGGTTCGAAGGATGGATCCCTGTACAGCATGCCTCGCATTCCCATTGGCCATTAGCCACAAGATATGTTTGATCTGCTGCCTCTGGTGCACGCTAACCAGGGGGCTGAGTTGAAATGGCCTCTCCTGAGGATGCGTCATAATGTGCGTTTGGGTCCATGGAAACCTTGGAATGTGCTGGTTGTTCAGTGGCCCTGCGGAACTCTCCTACCTGAAGGGTTTGATACATCCCCAGTAAGTAAGCTCCCCATGTGGAGGCGAGAGAGGTTTGGTTTGGTGCCTCAGAAAAGCCCCGTGTGCTGGTCTACGAAAACAGACCTCTGAGGACGGACACATGGAAACCAAAGCTAAGGTTCAGATTAGGGCCTGGGGGCCTGTCCATTTCAACCTTCTGTCTCTGGGGACACTGTCTGAGAGTCTAAGTGGAGATAGTTGCTCCGCTGGTGTCAGAGAGCCCCTCTTAGTCCAGGGTGGCCTACACTATTGATGGCCTCAGGGGCCTTGGAGCTTTTCCCTAACCTGTAGGGTGGTGGTCAATGGATTGGGCACAATTTCCTTGGAGAGGGCAGGCACAATCTTTCGCTGTGGCTCCAGAGGCCCTAGCCTGGCGGTTGTGTGGGTCCAGGCTCAGGGCACAGAAGTCTGAAAACACAAACTCAGCTTATGAGTGGCGCCTAGGGTATGGCAGGCCGGATGTACAGCGCGAGAGGGAGCTCCTGGGCCTCTGAAACAAGGGCGAGTGGGAGGCGTTCCTTCAGGCTTTTGTCTCTGGATGTTGTGTCCGAGATAGCCGTGGATTGGAGGGGTGGCCTCAGGGACTGTGGACGAGTATCCCTCTCTGGGGATTTGTCCCAGCTCCCAAGAGTTTGGGGTCAGTTTGTGGGAAGGGTGGAGTCGTGTTGTCTGGCTCATGTGTCTCTCCAAGAAAGGGATTCCAGAGCAGAGCCCCAGGTACGGGCGGGGCGACTGGAAAACAAAAAACACTGGTGAGGATTGGGTGCATAGGGGCTTGGCAAGCCCCATATGCGGGCTCTTGGCCCAGGCCCTGACAGGCCTTTCTTTGACATGGGGCTCATGCTGAGGGTCAGAGTGTGAATTTGTGCCCAAGCAGCACTCAAGTTTGGGCGTGGCATCAGGGACCATGTAGGTTTCTCCCACCCTGAAGGTGTGACTCCATGCCAAGAGCAAGCTTTACAGCCACGGGGAAGGAGGAGTTCTGTGTTGTGCTTGCGATACCCAGCTGTGTGGAGAATTGATATAACGTCTAGGTTCAGATATCTGAAAACCAAGGTTAGGAAGAGGTGACGGCATAAGACCATGGCGTGTCCGAAGTGCTGGGTGTGCGGCCAGCTGTCTCCTTGTCTGTCTGGACGTCTGCCTTCAGGCTGTGTCAGACAGAGCATGAGTGCCCAGAGCAGCCTATCCAGTTCGGGTACCGTCGAGGCCCGAGCAGGTTGATCCTCATCTGGGTTTTCTGGAGAGAGCCTCACAGGGAAACGTTTTTCTTCCCTTGGGCAGACCCTGGGCTGGGTTGTGGTTCTGGAGTTCCTAGTCCGGAGGGCTTGTTTGCCAGGAGTGTGAGGAAGGAAGTCTTGAAACACAAGCTAGCGTGAGGTTTGGGACGGATGGCACGGTAGGCCCACTCTGAGAGGCTGAATCGAGATCTCCTGCACTGAGGTCATTTCAACTCTGAGACGTGCCTCAGGCTAGAGTTTTTGTCCAGCATGGCCTCTTCCTGAATGGTGTGGGGGACTCATGAGGCCAGGAAGGTTTGCCTACGATGGGATTTGTGAACTACTCCAAACCTCAAGGTTTCCTTCTGCACGAAAGTCGAGTGCTATTGGATGGTTCCAGGAGGCCCCATACGGAAAGACTCGAGAGCAGGTGTCTAAGCATGGATGCCTGGGAACGCCACCTCATATTCCCACTCTTTAGTCAGGACAAGACAGGCTCAATCTGCGGGCTCCTGGGTGAGCTACCCAGAGGGGAGAGTTGAAATGGACTCTCCTGAAGATGAGTCCTACTGAAGCTTGGTGGCCTGGGAGACCTTGGAATGTGGAGGTGGCACAGGGACTCTGCAGGATTCTCCAACCTGAGGTGTTTGACACGGCTCCAACAAGGAAGCTTCCCATGTGGAGATGAGAGAAGTTCTGTTCAGTGCCTCAGGAAAGCCCCATATCCTGTTCTTCGAACCAAAGCCTCTGAGGAGTGACACCTGGAAAACAAAGCAAGAGTTGAGATTAGGGCCTAAGGGCCTGTCGGGCTCAACCTTCTATCTCTGTTGACATCTGTGTGCATGCCTTCATGGAGGTAGCAGCTCCGCTTGTGTCCGAAGGCCCCTGTGTGTGCAGGGAGGCTCCCGGTAATGGTATGTCCTCGGGGGCCTTGAGGTTTCTCATATTCTGGAGGTGTGTGGCCAAAGGAATGGACAGAGTTTCCCAGGAGAGAGCAGGCATGGTCCTGTGGTATGGCTCCAGAGGACCCAGCCTAGAGGCTGTGTTTGCCAGGGCTGTGGGGACAGATGTCTGAAAAAGCAAACTTGGCTCAGGTAGGGGCCAAGGTAATGGCAGGCCTGATCTCCAGTCCGAGAGGGGAGATCCTCTGGATATCAAAGGAGGGCAAGTGGGAGGCAGTCGCTCAGGCTTTTGTCTCTGGGTGTTGCGTTCACAGTGGCCGTTCAGGGTAGGGGTTGCTTCAGGGGCCGAGGAAGAGCCTTCCTCTCGGGGGATTGTCCAAGCTCCCAAGTGTTTGGGTTCATTCTGTGGGAAGGGAAGAGTACTGTTTTCTGCCACAGGGGACCCCCCAGGAGAGGGACTCTAGAGCACAGCAGTGGGTTCCCTCAACTGGAATACACACCATCTAGTTAGTCCTGCGTGCCTATGGGCATGGCAAGCCACATATGCGGGCTCTTGGTCCAATCACTGAGAGGCGTTACTTGAATAAGGTACTCACGCTGAGGGTCAGAATGTGTGTTTGTGCCCAAGGCGGCCCTCACACATGGCGTGGCCTCATGGGCCATGCCGTTTTCTCCTACACTGAAGGTTTGACTCACTGCCAGCAGCAAGGTTTCTTGCCATGGGGAAGGAGGGGTTCTGACTTGTGCATCAGGTTCCCCCCTGTGCAGGGATTGGAGATAAGGTCTAGGTTCTGATGACTGAAAACCCAGGTTGGGAATGGATGGTGGCCTAAGGCAGTGGCGGGTCCAATGTGCTGGGTGTGCAGCCAGCTGTGTCGGTGTCTGTTGGAAGGTCTGGGCTCAGGCCATTTGCGACAGAGCATCAGTGTTTAAGGTAGCCTATGCAATTGGGGTGTTGCCGAGGGCCAAGCAGTTTGATCCTCATTTGGGGTTTCTGGGCAGCACCATAGACAAAGTTTTTCTCCTGGGAGGCAGGCGGAGTGCTTCATTGTGGCCCCAGAATTCCCAGTAGGGAGGGTTTGTGGGCCAGTAGTGTGAGGACGAAAGTCTAGGAACACAAGCTAAAGTGAGGATTGGAGCCAAGGGCAGAGCAGGCCCACTAGGCAGAGGCTAAATCAAAATCTCCTGCATCTGAAGTCAGGCTGAGGATCAGACGTTGGCTGAGGCTGGAGTATGTGTCCATGATGGCACCTTCATGAAGCGGGGGCCTCATGAGGCCAAGGAAGTTTTCCCACGCTGAGTTTGGAGTTTGCCCCAAACCACCAGGTTTCCTTCTGTGGGACATTCGAGTCCTGTTGCATGGCTCCAGGACATACCATACGGAAGGACTGGAGAGCACGGTTCGAAGGATGGATCCCTGTACAGCATGCCTCGCATTCCCATTGGCCATTAGCCACAAGATATGTTTGATCTGCTGCCTCTGGTGCACGCTAACCAGGGGGCTGAGTTGAAATGGCCTCTCCTGAGGATGCGTCATAATGTGCGTTTGGGTCCATGGAAACCTTGGAATGTGCTGGTTGTTCAGTGGCCCTGCGGAACTCTCCTACCTGAAGGGTTTGATACATCCCCAGTAAGTAAGCTCCCCATGTGGAGGCGAGAGAGGTTTGGTTTGGTGCCTCAGAAAAGCCCCGTGTGCTGGTCTACGAAAACAGACCTCTGAGGACGGACACATGGAAACCAAAGCTAAGGTTCAGATTAGGGCCTGGGGGCCTGTCCATTTCAACCTTCTGTCTCTGGGGACACTGTCTGAGAGTCTAAGTGGAGATAGTTGCTCCGCTGGTGTCAGAGAGCCCCTCTTAGTCCAGGGTGGCCTACACTATTGATGGCCTCAGGGGCCTTGGAGCTTTTCCCTAACCTGTAGGGTGGTGGTCAATGGATTGGGCACAATTTCCTTGGAGAGGGCAGGCACAATCTTTCGCTGTGGCTCCAGAGGCCCTAGCCTGGCGGTTGTGTGGGTCCAGGCTCAGGGCACAGAAGTCTGAAAACACAAACTCAGCTTATGAGTGGCGCCTAGGGTATGGCAGGCCGGATGTACAGCGCGAGAGGGAGCTCCTGGGCCTCTGAAACAAGGGCGAGTGGGAGGCGTTCCTTCAGGCTTTTGTCTCTGGATGTTGTGTCCGAGATAGCCGTGGATTGGAGGGGTGGCCTCAGGGACTGTGGACGAGTATCCCTCTCTGGGGATTTGTCCCAGCTCCCAAGAGTTTGGGGTCAGTTTGTGGGAAGGGTGGAGTCGTGTTGTCTGGCTCATGTGTCTCTCCAAGAAAGGGATTCCAGAGCAGAGCCCCAGGTACGGGCGGGGCGACTGGAAAACAAAAAACACTGGTGAGGATTGGGTGCATAGGGGCTTGGCAAGCCCCATATGCGGGCTCTTGGCCCAGGCCCTGACAGGCCTTTCTTTGACATGGGGCTCATGCTGAGGGTCAGAGTGTGAATTTGTGCCCAAGCAGCACTCAAGTTTGGGCGTGGCATCAGGGACCATGTAGGTTTCTCCCACCCTGAAGGTGTGACTCCATGCCAAGAGCAAGCTTTACAGCCACGGGGAAGGAGGAGTTCTGTGTTGTGCTTGCGATACCCAGCTGTGTGGAGAATTGATATAACGTCTAGGTTCAGATATCTGAAAACCAAGGTTAGGAAGAGGTGACGGCATAAGACCATGGCGTGTCCGAAGTGCTGGGTGTGCGGCCAGCTGTCTCCTTGTCTGTCTGGACGTCTGCCTTCAGGCTGTGTCAGACAGAGCATGAGTGCCCAGAGCAGCCTATCCAGTTCGGGTACCGTCAAGGCCCGAGCAGGTTGATCCTCATCTGGGTTTTCTGGAGAGAGCCTCACAGGGAAACTTTTTTCTTCCCTTGGGCAGACCCTGGGCTGGGTTGTGGTTCTGGAGTTCCTAGTCCGGAGGGCTTGTTTGCCAGGAGTGGGAGGAAGGAAGTCTTGAAACACAAGCTAGCGTGAGGTTTGGGACGGATGGCAGGGTAGGCCCACTCTGAGAGGCTGAATCCAGATCTCCTGCACTGAGGTCATTTCAACTCTGAGACGTGCCTCAGGCTAGAGTTTTTGTCCAGCATGGCCTCTTCCTGAATGGTGTGGGGGACTCATGAGGCCAGGAAGGTTTGCCTACGATGGGATTTGTGAACTACTCCAAACCTCAAGGTTTCCTTCTGCACGAAAGTCGAGTGCTATTGGATGGTTCCAGGAGGCCCCATACGGAAAGACTCGAGAGCAGGTGTCTAAGCATGGATGCCTGGGAACGCCACCTCATATTCCCACTCTTTAGTCAGGACAAGACAGGCTCAATCTGCGGGCTCCTGGGTGAGCTACCCAGAGGGGAGAGTTGAAATGGACTCTCCTGAAGATGAGTCCTACTGAAGCTTGGTGGCCTGGGAGACCTTGGAATGTGGAGGTGGCACAGGGACTCTGCAGGATTCTCCAACCTGAGGTGTTTGACACGGCTCCAACAAGGAAGCTTCCCATGTGGAGATGAGAGAAGTTCTGTTCAGTGCCTCAGGAAAGCCCCATATCCTGTTCTTCGAACCAAAGCCTCTGAGGAGTGACACCTGGAAAACAAAGCAAGAGTTGAGATTAGGGCCTAAGGGCCTGTCGGGCTCAACCTTCTATCTCTGTTGACATCTGTGTGCATGCCTTCATGGAGGTAGCAGCTCCGCTTGTGTCCGAAGGCCCCTGTGTGTGCAGGGAGGCTCCCGGTAATGGTATGTCCTCGGGGGCCTTGAGGTTTCTCATATTCTGGAGGTGTGTGGCCAAAGGAATGGACAGAGTTTCCCAGGAGAGAGCAGGCATGGTCCTGTGGTATGGCTCCAGAGGACCCAGCCTAGAGGCTGTGTTTGCCAGGGCTGTGGGGACAGATGTCTGAAAAAGCAAACTTGGCTCAGGTAGGGGCCAAGGTAATGGCAGGCCTGATCTCCAGTCCGAGAGGGGAGATCCTCTGGATATCAAAGGAGGGCAAGTGGGAGGCAGTCGCTCAGGCTTTTGTCTCTGGGTGTTGCGTTCACAGTGGCCGTTCAGGGTAGGGGTTGCTTCAGGGGCCGAGGAAGAGCCTTCCTCTCGGGGGATTGTCCAAGCTCCCAAGTGTTTGGGTTCATTCTGTGGGAAGGGAAGAGTACTGTTTTCTGCCACAGGGGACCCCCCAGGAGAGGGACTCTAGAGCACAGCAGTGGGTTCCCTCAACTGGAATACACACCATCTAGTTAGTCCTGCGTGCCTATGGGCATGGCAAGCCACATATGCGGGCTCTTGGTCCAATCACTGAGAGGCGTTACTTGAATAAGGTACTCACGCTGAGGGTCAGAATGTGTGTTTGTGCCCAAGGCGGCCCTCACACATGGCGTGGCCTCATGGGCCATGCCGTTTTCTCCTACACTGAAGGTTTGACTCACTGCCAGCAGCAAGGTTTCTTGCCATGGGGAAGGAGGGGTTCTGACTTGTGCATCAGGTTCCCCCCTGTGCAGGGATTGGAGATAAGGTCTAGGTTCTGATGACTGAAAACCCAGGTTGGGAATGGATGGTGGCCTAAGGCAGTGGCGGGTCCAATGTGCTGGGTGTGCAGCCAGCTGTGTCGGTGTCTGTTGGAAGGTCTGGGCTCAGGCCATTTGCGACAGAGCATCAGTGTTTAAGGTAGCCTATGCAATTGGGGTGTTGCCGAGGGCCAAGCAGTTTGATCCTCATTTGGGGTTTCTGGGCAGCACCATAGACAAAGTTTTTCTCCTGGGAGGCAGGCGGAGTGCTTCATTGTGGCCCCAGAATTCCCAGTAGGGAGGGTTTGTGGGCCAGTAGTGTGAGGACGAAAGTCTAGGAACACAAGCTAAAGTGAGGATTGGAGCCAAGGGCAGAGCAGGCCCACTAGGCAGAGGCTAAATCAAAATCTCCTGCATCTGAAGTCAGGCTGAGGATCAGACGTTGGCTGAGGCTGGAGTATGTGTCCATGATGGCACCTTCATGAAGCGGGGGCCTCATGAGGCCAAGGAAGTTTTCCCACGCTGAGTTTGGAGTTTGCCCCAAACCACCAGGTTTCCTTCTGTGGGACATTCGAGTCCTGTTGCATGGCTCCAGGACATACCATACGGAAGGACTGGAGAGCACGGTTCGAAGGATGGATCCCTGTACAGCATGCCTCGCATTCCCATTGGCCATTAGCCACAAGATATGTTTGATCTGCTGCCTCTGGTGCACGCTAACCAGGGGGCTGAGTTGAAATGGCCTCTCCTGAGGATGCGTCATAATGTGCGTTTGGGTCCATGGAAACCTTGGAATGTGCTGGTTGTTCAGTGGCCCTGCGGAACTCTCCTACCTGAAGGGTTTGATACATCCCCAGTAAGTAAGCTCCCCATGTGGAGGCGAGAGAGGTTTGGTTTGGTGCCTCAGAAAAGCCCCGTGTGCTGGTCTACGAAAACAGACCTCTGAGGACGGACACATGGAAACCAAAGCTAAGGTTCAGATTAGGGCCTGGGGGCCTGTCCATTTCAACCTTCTGTCTCTGGGGACACTGTCTGAGAGTCTAAGTGGAGATAGTTGCTCCGCTGGTGTCAGAGAGCCCCTCTTAGTCCAGGGTGGCCTACACTATTGATGGCCTCAGGGGCCTTGGAGCTTTTCCCTAACCTGTAGGGTGGTGGTCAATGGATTGGGCACAATTTCCTTGGAGAGGGCAGGCACAATCTTTCGCTGTGGCTCCAGAGGCCCTAGCCTGGCGGTTGTGTGGGTCCAGGCTCAGGGCACAGAAGTCTGAAAACACAAACTCAGCTTATGAGTGGCGCCTAGGGTATGGCAGGCCGGATGTACAGCGCGAGAGGGAGCTCCTGGGCCTCTGAAACAAGGGCGAGTGGGAGGCGTTCCTTCAGGCTTTTGTCTCTGGATGTTGTGTCCGAGATAGCCGTGGATTGGAGGGGTGGCCTCAGGGACTGTGGACGAGTATCCCTCTCTGGGGATTTGTCCCAGCTCCCAAGAGTTTGGGGTCAGTTTGTGGGAAGGGTGGAGTCGTGTTGTCTGGCTCATGTGTCTCTCCAAGAAAGGGATTCCAGAGCAGAGCCCCAGGTACGGGCGGGGCGACTGGAAAACAAAAAACACTGGTGAGGATTGGGTGCATAGGGGCTTGGCAAGCCCCATATGCGGGCTCTTGGCCCAGGCCCTGACAGGCCTTTCTTTGACATGGGGCTCATGCTGAGGGTCAGAGTGTGAATTTGTGCCCAAGCAGCACTCAAGTTTGGGCGTGGCATCAGGGACCATGTAGGTTTCTCCCACCCTGAAGGTGTGACTCCATGCCAAGAGCAAGCTTTACAGCCACGGGGAAGGAGGAGTTCTGTGTTGTGCTTGCGATACCCAGCTGTGTGGAGAATTGATATAACGTCTAGGTTCAGATATCTGAAAACCAAGGTTAGGAAGAGGTGACGGCATAAGACCATGGCGTGTCCGAAGTGCTGGGTGTGCGGCCAGCTGTCTCCTTGTCTGTCTGGACGTCTGCCTTCAGGCTGTGTCAGACAGAGCATGAGTGCCCAGAGCAGCCTATCCAGTTCGGGTACCGTCAAGGCCCGAGCAGGTTGATCCTCATCTGGGTTTTCTGGAGAGAGCCTCACAGGGAAACTTTTTTCTTCCCTTGGGCAGACCCTGGGCTGGGTTGTGGTTCTGGAGTTCCTAGTCCGGAGGGCTTGTTTGCCAGGAGTGGGAGGAAGGAAGTCTTGAAACACAAGCTAGCGTGAGGTTTGGGACGGATGGCAGGGTAGGCCCACTCTGAGAGGCTGAATCCAGATCTCCTGCACTGAGGTCATTTCAACTCTGAGACGTGCCTCAGGCTAGAGTTTTTGTCCAGCATGGCCTCTTCCTGAATGGTGTGGGGGACTCATGAGGCCAGGAAGGTTTGCCTACGATGGGATTTGTGAACTACTCCAAACCTCAAGGTTTCCTTCTGCACGAAAGTCGAGTGCTATTGGATGGTTCCAGGAGGCCCCATACGGAAAGACTCGAGAGCAGGTGTCTAAGCATGGATGCCTGGGAACGCCACCTCATATTCCCACTCTTTAGTCAGGACAAGACAGGCTCAATCTGCGGGCTCCTGGGTGAGCTACCCAGAGGGGAGAGTTGAAATGGACTCTCCTGAAGATGAGTCCTACTGAAGCTTGGTGGCCTGGGAGACCTTGGAATGTGGAGGTGGCACAGGGACTCTGCAGGATTCTCCAACCTGAGGTGTTTGACACGGCTCCAACAAGGAAGCTTCCCATGTGGAGATGAGAGAAGTTCTGTTCAGTGCCTCAGGAAAGCCCCATATCCTGTTCTTCGAACCAAAGCCTCTGAGGAGTGACACCTGGAAAACAAAGCAAGAGTTGAGATTAGGGCCTAAGGGCCTGTCGGGCTCAACCTTCTATCTCTGTTGACATCTGTGTGCATGCCTTCATGGAGGTAGCAGCTCCGCTTGTGTCCGAAGGCCCCTGTGTGTGCAGGGAGGCTCCCGGTAATGGTATGTCCTCGGGGGCCTTGAGGTTTCTCATATTCTGGAGGTGTGTGGCCAAAGGAATGGACAGAGTTTCCCAGGAGAGAGCAGGCATGGTCCTGTGGTATGGCTCCAGAGGACCCAGCCTAGAGGCTGTGTTTGCCAGGGCTGTGGGGACAGATGTCTGAAAAAGCAAACTTGGCTCAGGTAGGGGCCAAGGTAATGGCAGGCCTGATCTCCAGGCCGAGAGGGGAGATCCTCTGGATATCAAAGGAGGGCAAGTGGGAGGCAGTCGCTCAGGCTTTTGTCTCTGGGTGTTGCGTTCACAGTGGCCGTTCAGGGTAGGGGTTGCTTCAGGGGCCGAGGAAGAGCCTTCCTCTCGGGGGATTGTCCAAGCTCCCAAGTGTTTGGGTTCATTCTGTGGGAAGGGAAGAGTACTGTTTTCTGCCACAGGGGACCCCCCAGGAGAGGGACTCTAGAGCACAGCAGTGGGTTCCCTCAACTGGAATACACACCATCTAGTTAGTCCTGCGTGCCTATGGGCATGGCAAGCCACATATGCGGGCTCTTGGTCCAATCACTGAGAGGCGTTACTTGAATAAGGTACTCACGCTGAGGGTCAGAATGTGTGTTTGTGCCCAAGGCGGCCCTCACACATGGCGTGGCCTCATGGGCCATGCCGTTTTCTCCTACACTGAAGGTTTGACTCACTGCCAGCAGCAAGGTTTCTTGCCATGGGGAAGGAGGGGTTCTGACTTGTGCATCAGGTTCCCCCCTGTGCAGGGATTGGAGATAAGGTCTAGGTTCTGATGACTGAAAACCCAGGTTGGGAATGGATGGTGGCCTAAGGCAGTGGCGGGTCCAATGTGCTGGGTGTGCAGCCAGCTGTGTCGGTGTCTGTTGGAAGGTCTGGGCTCAGGCCATTTGCGACAGAGCATCAGTGTTTAAGGTAGCCTATGCAATTGGGGTGTTGCCGAGGGCCAAGCAGTTTGATCCTCATTTGGGGTTTCTGGGCAGCACCATAGACAAAGTTTTTCTCCTGGGAGGCAGGCGGAGTGCTTCATTGTGGCCCCAGAATTCCCAGTAGGGAGGGTTTGTGGGCCAGTAGTGTGAGGACGAAAGTCTAGGAACACAAGCTAAAGTGAGGATTGGAGCCAAGGGCAGAGCAGGCCCACTAGGCAGAGGCTAAATCAAAATCTCCTGCATCTGAAGTCAGGCTGAGGATCAGACGTTGGCTGAGGCTGGAGTATGTGTCCATGATGGCACCTTCATGAAGCGGGGGCCTCATGAGGCCAAGGAAGTTTTCCCACGCTGAGTTTGGAGTTTGCCCCAAACCACCAGGTTTCCTTCTGTGGGACATTCGAGTCCTGTTGCATGGCTCCAGGACATACCATACGGAAGGACTGGAGAGCACGGTTCGAAGGATGGATCCCTGTACAGCATGCCTCGCATTCCCATTGGCCATTAGCCACAAGATATGTTTGATCTGCTGCCTCTGGTGCACGCTAACCAGGGGGCTGAGTTGAAATGGCCTCTCCTGAGGATGCGTCATAATGTGCGTTTGGGTCCATGGAAACCTTGGAATGTGCTGGTTGTTCAGTGGCCCTGCGGAACTCTCCTACCTGAAGGGTTTGATACATCCCCAGTAAGTAAGCTCCCCATGTGGAGGCGAGAGAGGTTTGGTTTGGTGCCTCAGAAAAGCCCCGTGTGCTGGTCTACGAAAACAGACCTCTGAGGACGGACACATGGAAACCAAAGCTAAGGTTCAGATTAGGGCCTGGGGGCCTGTCCATTTCAACCTTCTGTCTCTGGGGACACTGTCTGAGAGTCTAAGTGGAGATAGTTGCTCCGCTGGTGTCAGAGAGCCCCTCTTAGTCCAGGGTGGCCTACACTATTGATGGCCTCAGGGGCCTTGGAGCTTTTCCCTAACCTGTAGGGTGGTGGTCAATGGATTGGGCACAATTTCCTTGGAGAGGGCAGGCACAATCTTTCGCTGTGGCTCCAGAGGCCCTAGCCTGGCGGTTGTGTGGGTCCAGGCTCAGGGCACAGAAGTCTGAAAACACAAACTCAGCTTATGAGTGGCGCCTAGGGTATGGCAGGCCGGATGTACAGCGCGAGAGGGAGCTCCTGGGCCTCTGAAACAAGGGCGAGTGGGAGGCGTTCCTTCAGGCTTTTGTCTCTGGATGTTGTGTCCGAGATAGCCGTGGATTGGAGGGGTGGCCTCAGGGACTGTGGACGAGTATCCCTCTCTGGGGATTTGTCCCAGCTCCCAAGAGTTTGGGGTCAGTTTGTGGGAAGGGTGGAGTCGTGTTGTCTGGCTCATGTGTCTCTCCAAGAAAGGGATTCCAGAGCAGAGCCCCAGGTACGGGCGGGGCGACTGGAAAACAAAAAACACTGGTGAGGATTGGGTGCATAGGGGCTTGGCAAGCCCCATATGCGGGCTCTTGGCCCAGGCCCTGACAGGCCTTTCTTTGACATGGGGCTCATGCTGAGGGTCAGAGTGTGAATTTGTGCCCAAGCAGCACTCAAGTTTGGGCGTGGCATCAGGGACCATGTAGGTTTCTCCCACCCTGAAGGTGTGACTCCATGCCAAGAGCAAGCTTTACAGCCACGGGGAAGGAGGAGTTCTGTGTTGTGCTTGCGATACCCAGCTGTGTGGAGAATTGATATAACGTCTAGGTTCAGATATCTGAAAACCAAGGTTAGGAAGAGGTGACGGCATAAGACCATGGCGTGTCCGAAGTGCTGGGTGTGCGGCCAGCTGTCTCCTTGTCTGTCTGGACGTCTGCCTTCAGGCTGTGTCAGACAGAGCATGAGTGCCCAGAGCAGCCTATCCAGTTCGGGTACCGTCAAGGCCCGAGCAGGTTGATCCTCATCTGGGTTTTCTGGAGAGAGCCTCACAGGGAAACTTTTTTCTTCCCTTGGGCAGACCCTGGGCTGGGTTGTGGTTCTGGAGTTCCTAGTCCGGAGGGCTTGTTTGCCAGGAGTGGGAGGAAGGAAGTCTTGAAACACAAGCTAGCGTGAGGTTTGGGACGGATGGCAGGGTAGGCCCACTCTGAGAGGCTGAATCCAGATCTCCTGCACTGAGGTCATTTCAACTCTGAGACGTGCCTCAGGCTAGAGTTTTTGTCCAGCATGGCCTCTTCCTGAATGGTGTGGGGGACTCATGAGGCCAGGAAGGTTTGCCTACGATGGGATTTGTGAACTACTCCAAACCTCAAGGTTTCCTTCTGCACGAAAGTCGAGTGCTATTGGATGGTTCCAGGAGGCCCCATACGGAAAGACTCGAGAGCAGGTGTCTAAGCATGGATGCCTGGGAACGCCACCTCATATTCCCACTCTTTAGTCAGGACAAGACAGGCTCAATCTGCGGGCTCCTGGGTGAGCTACCCAGAGGGGAGAGTTGAAATGGACTCTCCTGAAGATGAGTCCTACTGAAGCTTGGTGGCCTGGGAGACCTTGGAATGTGGAGGTGGCACAGGGACTCTGCAGGATTCTCCAACCTGAGGTGTTTGACACGGCTCCAACAAGGAAGCTTCCCATGTGGAGATGAGAGAAGTTCTGTTCAGTGCCTCAGGAAAGCCCCATATCCTGTTCTTCGAACCAAAGCCTCTGAGGAGTGACACCTGGAAAACAAAGCAAGAGTTGAGATTAGGGCCTAAGGGCCTGTCGGGCTCAACCTTCTATCTCTGTTGACATCTGTGTGCATGCCTTCATGGAGGTAGCAGCTCCGCTTGTGTCCGAAGGCCCCTGTGTGTGCAGGGAGGCTCCCGGTAATGGTATGTCCTCGGGGGCCTTGAGGTTTCTCATATTCTGGAGGTGTGTGGCCAAAGGAATGGACAGAGTTTCCCAGGAGAGAGCAGGCATGGTCCTGTGGTATGGCTCCAGAGGACCCAGCCTAGAGGCTGTGTTTGCCAGGGCTGTGGGGACAGATGTCTGAAAAAGCAAACTTGGCTCAGGTAGGGGCCAAGGTAATGGCAGGCCTGATCTCCAGGCCGAGAGGGGAGATCCTCTGGATATCAAAGGAGGGCAAGTGGGAGGCAGTCGCTCAGGCTTTTGTCTCTGGGTGTTGCGTTCACAGTGGCCGTTCAGGGTAGGGGTTGCTTCAGGGGCCGAGGAAGAGCCTTCCTCTCGGGGGATTGTCCAAGCTCCCAAGTGTTTGGGTTCATTCTGTGGGAAGGGAAGAGTACTGTTTTCTGCCACAGGGGACCCCCCAGGAGAGGGACTCTAGAGCACAGCAGTGGGTTCCCTCAACTGGAATACACACCATCTAGTTAGTCCTGCGTGCCTATGGGCATGGCAAGCCACATATGCGGGCTCTTGGTCCAATCACTGAGAGGCGTTACTTGAATAAGGTACTCACGCTGAGGGTCACAATGTGTGTTTGTGCCCAAGGCGGCCCTCACACATGGCGTGGCCTCATGGGCCATGCCGTTTTCTCCTACACTGAAGGTTTGACTCACTGCCAGCAGCAAGGTTTCTTGCCATGGGGAAGGAGGGGTTCTGACTTGTGCATCAGGTTCCCCCCTGTGCAGGGATTGGAGATAAGGTCTAGGTTCTGATGACTGAAAACCCAGGTTGGGAATGGATGGTGGCCTAAGGCAGTGGCGGGTCCAATGTGTTGGGTGTGCAGCCAGCTGTGTCGGTGTCTGTTGGAAGGTCTGGGCTCAGGCCATTTGCGACAGAGCATCAGTGTTTAAGGTAGCCTATGCAATTGGGGTGTTGCCGAGGGCCAAGCAGTTTGATCCTCATTTGGGGTTTCTGGGCAGCACCATAGACAAAGTTTTTCTCCTGGGAGGCAGGCGGAGTGCTTCATTGTGGCCCCAGAATTCCCAGTAGGGAGGGTTTGTGGCCAGGAGTGTGAGGACGAAAGTCTAGGAACACAAGCTAAAGTGAGGATTGGAGCCAAGGGCAGAGCAGGCCCACTAGGCAGAGGCTAAATCAAAATCTCCTGCATCTGAAGTCAGGCTGAGGATCAGACGTTGGCTGAGGCTGGAGTATGTGTCCATGATGGCACCTTCATGAAGCGGGGGCCTCATGAGGCCAAGGAAGTTTTCCCACGCTGAGTTTGGAGTTTGCCCCAAACCACCAGGTTTCCTTCTGTGGGACATTCGAGTCCTGTTGCATGGCTCCAGGACATACCATACAGAAGGACTGGAGAGCACGGTTCGAAGGATGGATCCCTGTACAGCATGCCTCGCATTCCCATTGGCCATTAGCCACAAGATATGTTTGATCTGCTGCCTCTGGTGCATGCTAACCAGGGGGCTGAGTTGAAATGGCCTCTCCTGAGGATGCGTCATAATGTGCGTTTGGGTCCATGGAAACCTTGGAATGTGCTGGTTGTTCAGTGGCCCTGCGGAACTCTCCTACCTGAAGGGTTTGATACATCCCCAGTAAGTAAGCTCCCCATGTGGAGGCGAGAGAGGTTTGGTTTGGTGCCTCAGAAAAGCCCCGTGTGCTGGTCTACCAAAACAGACCTCTGAGGACGGACACATGGAAACCAGAGCTAAGGTTCAGATTAGGGCCTGGGGGCCTGTCCATTTCAACCTTCTGTCTCTGGGGACACTGTCTGAGAGTCTAAGTGGAGATAGTTGCTCCGCTGGTGTCAGAGAGCCCCTCTTAGTCCAGGGTGGCCTACACTATTGATGGCCTCAGGGGCCTTGGAGCTTTTCCCTAACCTGTAGGGTGGTGGTCAATGGATTGGGCACAATTTCCTTGGAGAGGGCAGGCACAATCTTTCGCTGTGGCTCCAGAGGCCCTAGCCTGGCGGTTGTGTGGGTCCAGGCTCAGGGCACAGAAGTCTGAAAACACAAACTCAGCTTATGAGTGGCGCCTAGGGTATGGCAGGCCGGATGTACAGCGCGAGAGGGAGCTCCTGGGCCTCTGAAACAAGGGCGAGTGGGAGGCGTTCCTTCAGGCTTTTGTCTCTGGATGTTGTGTCCGAGATAACCGTGGATTGGAGGGGTGGCCTCAGGGACTGTGGACGAGTATCCCTCTCTGGGGATTTGTCCCAGCTCCCAAGAGTTTGGGGTCAGTTTGTGGGAAGGGTGGAGTCGTGTTGTCTGGCTCATGTGTCTCTCCAAGAAAGGGATTCCAGAGCAGAGCCCCAGGTACGGGCGGGGCGACTGGAAAACAAAAAACACTGGTGAGGATTGGGTGCATAGGGGCTTGGCAAGCCCCATATGCGGGCTCTTGGCCCAGGCCCTGACAGGCCTTTCTTTGACATGGGGCTCATGCTGAGGGTCAGAGTGTGAATTTGTGCCCAAGCAGCACTCAAGTTTGGGCGTGGCATCAGGGACCATGTAGGTTTCTCCCACCCTGAAGGTGTGACTCCATGCCAAGAGCAAGCTTTACAGCCACGGGGAAGGAGGAGTTCTGTGTTGTGCTTGCGATACCCAGCTGTGTGGAGAATTGATATAACGTCTAGGTTCAGATATCTGAAAACCAAGGTTAGGAAGAGGTGACGGCATAAGACCATGGCGTGTCCGAAGTGCTGGGTGTGCGGCCAGCTGTCTCCTTGTCTGTCTGGACGTCTGCCTTCAGGCTGTGTCAGACAGAGCATGAGTGCCCAGAGCAGCCTATCCAGTTCGGGTACCGTCGAGGCCCGAGCAGGTTGATCCTCATCTGGGTTTTCTGGAGAGAGCCCCACAGGGAAACGTCTTTCTTGCCTTGGGCAGACCCTGGGCTGGGTTGTGGTTCTGGAGTTCCTAGTCCGGAGGGCTTGTTTGCCAGGAGTGTGAGGAAGGAAGTCTTGAAACACAAGCTAGCGTGAGGTTTGGGACCGATGGCACGGCAGGCCCACTCTGAGAGGCTGAATCGAGATCTCCTGCACTGAGGTCATTTCAACTCTGAGACGTGCCTCAGGCTAGAGTTTTTGTCCAGCATGGCCTCTTCCTGAATGGTGTGGGGGCCTCATGAGGCCAGGAAGGTTTGCCTACTATGGGATTTGTGAACTACTCCAAACCTCAAGGTTTCCTTCTGCACGAAAGTCGAGTGCTATTGGATGGTTCCAGGAGGCCCCATACGGAAAGACTCGAGAGCAGGTGTCTAAGCATGGATGCCTGGGAACGCCACCTCATATTCCCACTCTTTAGTCAGGACAAGGCAGGCTCAATCTGCGGGCTCCTGGGTGAGCTACCCAGAGGGGAGAGTTGAAATGGACTCTCCTGAAGATGAGTCCTACTGTGGCTTGGTGGCCTGGGAGACCTTGGAATGTGGAGGTGGCTCAGGGACTCTGCAGGATTCTCCAACCTGAGGTGTTTGACACGGCTCCAACAAGAAAGCTTCCCATGTGGAGACGAGAGAAGTTCTGTTCAGTGCCTCAGGAAAGCCCCATATCCTGTTCTTCGAACCAAAGCCTCTGAGGAGTGACACCTGGAAAACAAAGCAAGAGTTGAGATTAGGGCCTAAGGGCCTGTCGGGCTCAACCTTCTATCTCTGTTGACATCTGTGTGCATGCCTTCATGGAGGTAGCAGCTCCGCTTGTGTCCGAAGGCCCCTGTGTGTGCAGGGAGGCTCCCGGTAATGGTATGTCCTCGGGGGCCTTGAGGTTTCTCATATTCTGGAGGTGTGTGGCCAAAGGAATGGACAGAGTTTCCCAGGAGAGAGCAGGCATGGTCCTGTGGTATGGCTCCAGAGGACCCAGCTTAGAGGCTGTGTTTGCCAGGGCTGTGGGGACAGATGTCTGAAAAAGCAAACTTGGCTCAGGTAGGGGCCAAGGTAATGGCAGGCCTGATCTCCAGTCCGAGAGGGGAGATCCTCTGGATATCAAAGGAGGGCAAGTGGGAGGCAGTCGCTCAGGCTTTTGTCTCTGGGTGTTGCGTTCACAGTGGCCGTTCAGGGTAGGGGTTGCTTCAGGGGCCGAGGAAGAGCCTTCCTCTCGGGGCATTGTCCAAGCTCCCAAGTGTTTGGGTTCAATCTGTGGGAAGGGAAGAGTACTGTTTTCTGCCACAGGGGACCACCCAGGAGAGGGACTCTAGAGCACAGCAGTGGGTTCCCTCAACTGGAATACACACCATCTAGTTAGTCCTGGGTGGCTATGGGCATGGCATGCCCCATATGTGGGCTCTTGGTCCAGGCCCTGACAGGCCTTTCTTTGACATGGGGCTCATGCTGAGGGTCACAGTGTGAATTTGTGCCCAAGCAGCACTCAAGTTTGGGCGTGACATCAGGGGCCATGAAGGTTTCTCCCACCCTGAAGGTGTGACACCATGCCAAGAGCAAGCTTTACAGCCACGGGGAAGGAGGAGTTCTGTGTTGTGCTTGCGATACCCAGCTGTGTGGAGAATTGATATAATGTCTAGGTTCAGATATCTGAAAACCAAGGTTAGGAAGAGGTGACGGCATAAGACCATGGCGTGTCCGAAGTGCTGGGTGTTCGGCCAGCTGTCACCTTGACTGTCTGGACGTCTGGCTTCAGGCTGTGTCAGACAGAGCATGAGTGCCCAGAGCAGCCTATCCAGTTCGGGTACCATCGAGGCCCGAGCAGGTTGATCCTCATCTGGGTTTTCTGGAGAGGGCCCCACAGGGAAACGTTTTTCTTCCCTTGGGCAGACCCTGGGCTGGGTTGTGGTTCTGGAGTTCCTAGTCCGGAGGGCTTGTTTGCCAGGAGTGTGAGGAAGGAAGTCTGAAAACACAAGCTAGCGTGAGGTTTGGGACCGATGGCACGGCAGGCCCACTCGGAGAGGCTGAATCGAGATGTCCTGCACTGAGGTCATGTCAACTATGAGACGTGCCTCAGGCTAGAGTTTTTGTCCAGCATGGCCTCTTCCTGAAGGGTGTGGGGTCTTCATGAGGCCAGGAAGGTTTGCCTACTATGGGATTTGTGAACTACTCCAAACCTCAAGGTTTCCTTCTGCACGAAAGTCGAGTGCTATTGGATGGTTCCAGGAGGCCCCATACGGAAAGACTCGAGAGCAGGTGTCTAAGCATGGATGCCTGGGAACGCCACCTCATATTCCCACTCTTTAGTCAGGACAAGGCAGGCTCAATCTGCGGGCTCTTGGGTGAGCTACCCAGAGGGGAGAGTTGAAATGGACTCTCCTGAAGATGAGTCCTACTGTAGCTTGGTGGCCTGGGAGACCTTGGAATGTGGAGGTGGCTCAGGGACTCTGCAGGATTCTCCAACCTGAGGTGTTTGACACGGCTCCAACAAGGAAGCTTCCCATGTGGAGACGAGAGAAGTTCTGTTCAGTGCCTCAGGAAAGCCCCATATCCTGTTCTTCGAACCATAGCCTCTGAGGAGTGACACCTGGAAAACAAAGCAAGAGTTGAGATTAGGGCCTAAGGGCCTGTCCGGCTCAACCTTCAGTCATGCACAGAAACTACAACCTGAGCCAACGTCTGATCCTCGCCATGACTTCAGATGAATGAGATATTGGTTCAGATGTGCAAGGGGTACCTGCCTTGCCCTCGGCCTGAAGCCCAAGTCTAGCTTGTGGTCTCAGACATCTGTCCTCACACTACTGGCCCAGAAGCCCTCAAGTTTGGCAAATCCGGACCCACAATGCAACACTCTGCCTGCCCTCAAGAAAAAATATCTTGCCTAATGAGCTGCCCAGGCACCTCAAATGAGGATCAACCTACACGGCACTCGACTGTACCCAAATTACATAGTCTAATCTGGGCATTAATGCACTGTCTGACACAACCTGAGCACGAACCTCCTGACCTACAACCAGGCAGCTGACCGCACACTGAGCACATCAGACCCACCATGGCCTTAGGTCATCATCTCTTCCAAACTGCGATTTTCAGGATTCCGAACCTAGACCTTATCTCCAACCACTGCCCAGGGTTGAAAATGATGCAGAAATCAGAACTCCTTCCCCATGGCAAGAGACCTTGTGATTGGCATGTTGTCCAAAGTTCAGTGAAGTTGAAACCAGTGTGGCCCATGAGGCCCCGCCCATGCTCCAGAGCCACATTGGTCACAAACACACATTGTGACCCTCAGCCTGAGCCCAGTCCTCAAGTAAGGCCTCTCAGTGGCTGGATGAAGAGACAGCATATGGGGCCTGCCATGCCCCTAGGCCCCAAATTTTAACCATAGTTTGGGTTGTCCCTTCACTCTTCCCCAGGGCTCTGCTTTGGAATTCCTCTTTGGTTGGGACACCTGAGGTAACAAACCTGAAAGGAGACCTCCCATCCCACAGATTGACGAAAAACAATTGGGACCGGGCCAAATACACAGAGAGGAAGGTTCGTCCATGTCCCATGAGCTTCACCAAATTCCACGGCCATCGTTGACACAAAATCCAGAGACCAAAGCCTGAGCAAGCGCCTCAGACTCGCTCTTTCTTCATATCCTGAAGAGTTCTTCTCATGGTTTGTAGATTGGGACTGCCACACCTACGTCCCCAAACCTAAGCTGATTTGTGTTTTCAGACTTCTGTCCTCAAAGTCCTGGGCCACACACCCTCCAAGCTGGGGCCCCTGGAGCCACACATTAGGACTGTTCCTACCCCATGCATGGTAATTCTGCCCATTCCATTGTCCTAAATTGTACAAATAAGGAGAACCCTCCAAAGTCCCCGAGGCCATCCCTATACTAGGTCTCTGTGGACAAACAAGGGCGGTCTGACACCAGCTGAGCATCTACCTCCACTCATAACATACATGGATGTCCACAGAGAAGGAGATGGTACCAGACAGGAACCTAGGCCATAATCGGATCCATGGCTTTGGTTTACAGGCATGTCTCCTCAAAAGCATGGATTCCTCTACCAGCAGAGGGGGTTTCCTGAGGCACCCATCAGAAAACATCTCGTCTCCACGAGGAAACTTGTGCTTGGGACCTATGTCAAAATCTTAGGAGAATAATTCAGAGTCCCGGTGCCACCGCTCCATACCAAGGTCCTCATGGACACAAACACACATTAGGCCCCATGCTCAGGAAAGTCCATTTCAACTCAGCCATCCCGGTTGCTCCCGCAGAGCCATCCGATCTCAACTGTCTTGTTGCTAGGAGACATTTGGAATACGAGGCGGGATTCCCTGGCATATATCCTCGAACGATGCTCTGGAGTCATTCCATATGGGATGTGTTGGAGCTGCCCAACAGGTCTCAATTGTCCCGCAGAAGGAATCCTTGAAGGGGGCATCCCAGAACTCCCAACGTGGGAAAACCTCCATGGCCTTGATTCCTCTCCGTTCATGAAGGGGCATTCATGCACAGAAACTACAACCTGAGCCAACGTCTGATCCTCGCCGTGACTTCAGATGCATGAGATATTGGTTCAGATGTGCAGGGGGTACCTGCCTTGCCCTCGGCCTGAAGCCCAAGTCTAGCTTGTGGTCTCAGACTTCTGTCCTCACAGTACTGGCCCAGAAGCCCTCAAGTTTGGCAATTCCGGACCCACAATGCAGCACTCTGCCTACCCTCGAGAAAAAATATCTTGCCTAATGAGCTGCCCAGGCACCTCAAATGAGGATCAAAATACACGGCACTCGACTGTACCCAAATTACATAGTCTAACCTGGGCACTAATGCACTGTCTGACACAACCTGAGGCCGAACCTCCTGACCAACAACCAGGCAGCTGACCGCACACTGAGCACATCAGACCCACCATGGCCTTAGGTCATCATCTCTTCCCAACTGCGGCTTTCAGGTTTCCGAACATAAACCTTATGTCCAACCCCTGCCCAGGGTTGAAAATGATGCAGAAATCAGAACTCCTTCCCCATGGCAAGAGACCTTGTGATTGGCATGTTGTCCGAAGTTCAGTGAAGTTTAAACCAGTGTGGCCCATGAGGCCCCGCCCATGCTCGCGGGCCACATTGGTCACAAACACACATTGTGACCCTCAGCCTGAGCCCTGTCCTCAAGTAAGGCCTCTCAGGGGCTGGATGAAGAGACAGCACATGGGGCCTGCCATGCCCCTAGGCCCCAAATTTTAACCATAGTTTTGGTTGTCCCCTCACTTTTCCCCAGGGCTCTGCTTTGGAATTCCTCTTTGTTTGGGACACCTGAGGTAACAAACCTGAAAGGAGACCACCAATCCCACAGATTGACGAAAAACAATTGGGACCGGGACAAATGCCAAGAGATGAAGATTCGTCCATGTCCCATTAGTCCTCCCCTCATTCCACGGCCATTGTTGACAAAAAATCCAGAGACCAAAGCCTGAGCAAGCGCCTCAGACTCGCTCTTTCTTCATATCCCGAAGACTTCTTCTCATGGTTTGTACATTGGGCCTGCCATACCTACGTCCCCAAACCTAAGCTGAGTTTGTGTTTTCAGACTTCTGTCCTCAAAGTCCTGGGACACACCCTCCAGGCTGTGGCCCCTGGAGCCACACATTAGGACTATGCCTACCCCATCCATGGGAATTCTGCCCATTCCATTGTCCAAAATTGTACAAATTAGGATAACGCTCCAAATTCCCCGAGGCCATCGCAATATGTAGGTCTCTGTGGACAAACAAGGGCGGTCTGACACCAGCTGAGCATCTACCTCCACTCATACCATAGATGGATGTCCCCAGAGAATGAGATGGAACCAGACAGGACCCGAGGCCATAATCGGATCCATTGCTTTGGTTTACAGGCATGTCTCCTCAAAATCCTGGATTCCAATACCAGCATAGGGGGTTTCCTGAGGCACCCATCAGAAAAAGTCTCGTCTCCACGAGGAAACTTGTGCATGGGACCTATGTCAAAATCTTAGAAAAATAATTCAGACTCCCGGTGTCACCGGCCCATTCCAAGGTCCTCATGGACACAAACACACATTAGGCCCCATGCTCAGGAAAGTCCATTTCAACTCAGCACCCCGGTTGCTCCCAATAGCCATCCGATCTCAACTGTCTTGTTGCTAGGGGACAATTGGAATGCGAGGCGGGCTTCCTTGGCATCCATCCTCGATCGGTGCTCTGCAGTAATTCCATATGGGATGTGTTGGAGCTGCCCAACAGGTCTCAATTGTCCCGCAGAAGGAATCCTTGAAGGGGGCATCCCACAACTCCCAACGTGGGAAAACCTCCATGGCCTTGAGATACCTCTCCGTTCATGAAGGGGCAGTCATGCACAGAAACTACAACCTGAGCCAACGCCTGATCCTCGCCGTTACTTCAGATGCATGAGATTTGGTTCAGATGTGCAGGGGGTACCTGCCTTGCCCTCGGCCTGAAGCCCAAGTCTAGCTTGTGTTCTCAGACTTCTGTCCTCACACTACTGGCCCAGAAGCCCTCAAGTTTGGCAATTCCGGACCCACAATGCAGCACTGTGTCTGCCCTCTAAAAAAAATATCATGCCTAATGAGCTGCGCAGGCACCTCAAATGAGGATCAACCTACACGGCAGTCGACTGTACCCAAATTATAGAGTCTAACCTGGGCACTAGCATTGTCTAACAAAACCTGAGCCCGAAACTCCCGACCAAAAACCAGGCAGCTGACCGCACACTGAGCACATCAGACCCACCATGGCCTTAGGTCATCATCTCTTCCAAAATGCGGTTTTCAGGCTTCCGAACCTAGACCTTATCTCCAACCACTGCCCAGGGTTGAAAATGATGCAGAAATCAGAACTCCTTCCCCATGGCAAGAGACCTTGTGGTTGGCATGTTGTCCAAAGTTCAGTGTAGTTGAAACCAATGTGGCCCATGAGGCTCCGCCCATGCTCTGGAGCCACATTGGTCACAAACACACATTGTGACACTCAGCCTGAGCCCAGTCCTCAAGTAAGGCCTCTCAGTGGTTGGATGAAGAGACAGCATATGGGGCCTGCCATGCCCTTGGCCCCAAATTTTAACCATAGTTTGGGTTGTCACTTCACTATTCCCCAAGGCTCTGCTTTGGAATTCCTCTTTGTTTCGGACACCTGAGGTAACAAACCTGAAAGGAGACCTCCCATCCCACAGATTGACGAAAAACAATGGGGACCGGGCCAAATCCACAGAGAGGAAGATTCGTCCATGGCCCATGAGGCCTCCCCACATTCCACGGCCATCGTTGACACAAAATAAAGAGACCAAAGCCTGAGCAAGCGCCTCAGACTCGCTCTTTCTTCATGTCCTGAAGAGTTCTTCTCATGGTTTGTAGATTGGGCCTGCCATACCTGCGTCCCCAATCCTAAGCTGAGTTTGTGTTATCAGACTTCTGTCCTCAAAGTCCTGGGCCACACACCCTCTAGGCTGGGTCCCTGGAGCCACACAGTAGGACAATGCCTCCCCAATGCATGGGAATTCTGCCCATTCCATTGTCCAAAATCGTACAAATTAGGTGAACCCTCCAAAGTCCCCGAGGCCATCCCAATATGTAGTTCTCAGTGGACAAACAAGGGCGGTCTGACACCACCTGAGCATCTACCTCCACTCATACCATAGATGGATGTCCTCAGAGAAGGAGATGGAAACAGACAGGACCCTAGGCCGTAATCGGATCCATTGCTTTGGTTTACAGGCATGTCTCCTCAAAATCCTGGATTCCAATACCAGCATAGGGGGTTTCCTGAGGCACCCATCAGAAAAAATCTCGTCTCCAGTAGGAAACTTATGCATGTGAACTATGTCAAAATATTATGAGAATACTTCAGAGTCCCCGTGCCACCGCCCCATTTCAAGGTCCTCATGGACACACCCATATTAGGCCCCATACTCAGGAAAGTCCATTTCAACTCAGCCACCCCGATTGATCCCGCAGAGCCATCCTATCTCAACTGTCTTGTTGCTAGAAGATAATTGGAATGCGAGGCGGGCTTCCCTGGCATCCATCCTCGAACGGTGCTCTGGAGTCATTCCATATGGGATGTTTTGCAGCTGCCCAACAGGTCTCAATTGTGCTGCAGAAGGAATCCTTGAAGGGGGCATCCCACAACTCCCAAAGTGGGAATACCTCCATGGCCTTGCGATTCCGCTCCGTTCATCAGGGGCAGTCATGCACAGAAACTCCAACCTGAGCCAACGTCTGATCATCGCCTTGACTTCAGATGCTTGAGATATTGGTTCAGATCTGCAGGGGGTACCTGCCGTGCCCTTGGCCTGAAGCCCAAATCAGGCTTGTGTTCTCAGACTTCTGTTCTCTCACTCGTGGCTCAGAAGCCGTCATGTATCGCAATTCCGGACCCACAATGCAGCACTCTGAATGCCCTCGGCAAAAATATCTTGCCTAATGAGCTGCCAAGACACCTCAAATGAGGATAAACCTACACGGCATTCGACTGTACCCAAAATATAGAGTCTCACCTGAGCTCTAATGCACTGTCTGACACAATCTGAGCCAGAACCTCCATATCAAACCCCATGCAGCTGACTGCACACTGAGCATAACAGACCCTCCATGGCCTTAGGTTGTCATCTCTTTTCAAATGCGGTTTTTCAGGGTTCAGAAACTAGACCTTAACTCCAAAAACTGCCCAGGGTTGAAAATGATGCAGAAATCAGATCACCTTCCCCTAGGCAAGAGAACTTGTGATTGGCATGTTTTCCAAAGTCCAGTGTAGTTGAAACCAATGTGGCCCATGAGGCCCCGCCCATGCTCGTGGGCCACATTGTTCACAAACACACATTGTGACCCTCAGCCTGAGCCCAGTTCTCAAGTAAGGCCTCTCAGTGGCTGGATGAAGAGACAGCATATTGGGCCTGCCATGCCCCTAGGCCCGAATTTTTTTCCATAATTTGGGTTGTCCCTTCACTCTCCCAGGGCTCTGCTTTGGAATTCCTCTTTTTCGGACACCTGAGGTAATAAACCTGAAAGGAGACCTCCCATCCTACAGATTGATGAAAACAATGGGGCCGGGCCAAATCCACAGAGAGGAAGATTCGTCCAATACCCATGAGGCCTCCCCACATTCCACGGCCATCGTTGATACAAAATCCAGAGACAAAAGCCTGAGCAAGCGCCTCAGATTAATTCTTTCTTCATATCCTGAAGAGTTCTTCTCATGGTTTGTAGATTGGGCCTGCCATACCTACGTCCCAAAACCTAAGCTGAGTTTGTGTTTTCAGACTTCTGTCCTCAAAGTCCTGGGCCACACACCGTCCAGGCTGGGGCCCCTGGAGCCACACATTAGGACTGTGCCTACCCAATCCATGGAAATTCTGCCCATTCCGATGTCCACAATCGTACAAATTAGGAGAACTCTCCAAAGTACCCGAGGCCATCCCAATAGTGTAGGTCTCCGGGGACAAACAAGGGCGGTCTAACACCAGTTGAGCATCTACCTCCACTCATTCCATAGATGGATATCCCCGGAGAAGAAGATTGAACCAGACAGGACCCTAGGCCATAATCGGATCCATTGCTTTGGTTTACAGGCATGTCTCGTCAAAAGCCTGGATTCCAATACCAGCATAAGGGTTTTCCTGAGGCACCCATCAGAACAAATCTCGTCTCCACAAGGAAATTTGTGCATGGGAGCTACGTCAAAAGCTTAGGAGAATACTTCAGGGTCCCGGTAACAACGCCCCATTCCAAGGCCCTCATGGTCACAAACACACATTAGGCCCCATCCTAGGAAAGTCCATTTCAACTCAGCCACCCCGGTTGCCTCCGCAGAGCCACCCATCTCAACTGTCTAGTTGATAGGAGACAATTGGAATTCGAGGTGGTCTTCCCTGGCATCCATCCTCCAACGGTGCTCTGGAGTCATTCCATATGGGATGTCCTGGAGCTGCCCAACAGGTCTCAATTGTCCCGCAGAAGGAATCCTTGAAGGGGGCATCCCACAACTCCCAACGTGGGAAAACCTCCATGGCCTCGAGATTCTGCTCCGTTCATGAAGGGGCAGTCATGCACAGAAACTCCAAACTGAGCCAACGTCTGATCCTAGCCGTGGCTTCAGATGCTTGAGATATTGGTTCAGATCTGCAGGGGGTACCTGCCGTGCCCTCAGCCTGAAGCCCAAATCAGGCTTGTGTTCTCAGACTTCTGTCCTCATACTCGTGGTCCAGAAGCCCTCAAGTTTGGCAATTCCGGACCAACAATGCAGCACTCTGCCTGCACTCTGGAAAAAATATCTTGCCTAATGAGCAGCCCAGGCACCTCAAATGAGGATAAACCTACACGGCATTCGACTGTACCCAAATTATATAGTATAACCTGGGCACTAATGCACTGTCTGACACAATCTGAGCCAGAACCTCCTGACCAAAACCCAGGCAGCTGACTGTACACTGAGAATATCAGACCCGCCATGGCCTTAGGTCGTCATCTCTTCAGAACTGCGGTTTTTCAGGCTTCAGAACCAAGACCTTATTTCCAACCACTGCCAAGGGTTGATAATGATGCAAAAATCAGAACACCTTCCCCATGGCAAGAGACCTTGTGATTGGCATGTTGTCCAAAGTTTAGTGTAGTTGAAACCAGTGTGGTCCATGAGGCCCCGCCCATGCCCGCAAGCCACATTGGTCACAAACACACATTGTGACCCTCAGCCTGAGCCCAGTCCTCAAGTAAGGCCTCTCAGTGGCTGGATGAAGAGACAGCATATGGGGCCTGCCATGCCCCTAGGCCCCAATTTTTAACCATAATTTGGGTTGTCCCTTCACTCTTTCCCAGGGTTCTGCTTTGGAATTCCTCTTTTTCAGACACCTGAGGTAATAAACCTGAAAGGAGACCTCCCATCCTACAGATTGACGAAAACAATGGGGCCGGTCCAAATCCACAGAGAGGAAGATTCGTCCATGACCCATGAGGCCTCCCCACATTCCACGGCCATCGTTGATACAAAATCCAGAGACAAAAGCCTGAGCAAGTGCCTCAGACTCGCTCTTTCTTCATATCCTGAAGAGTTCTTCTCATGGTTTGTAGATTGGGCTTGCCATACCTACGTCCCCAAACCTAAGTTTTGTTTGTGTTTTCAGACTTCTGTCCTCAAAGTCCTGGGCCACACACCCTCCAGGCTGGGGCCCCTGGAGCCACACATTAGGACTGTGCCTACCCAATCCATGGGAATTCTGCCCATTCTGATGTCCAAAATCGTACAAATTAGGAGAACTCTCCAAAGTACCCGAGGCCATCCCAATAGTGTAGGTCTCCGGGGACAAACAAGGGCGGTCTAACACCAGTTGAGCATCTACCTCCACTCATTCCATAGATGGATATCCCCAGAGAAGAAGATTGAACCAGACAGGACCCTAGGCCATAATCGGATCCATTGCTTTGGTTTACAGGCATGTCTCTTCAAAAGCCTGGATTCCAATACCAGCATAAGGGGTTTCCTGAGGCACCCATCAGAACAAATCTCGTCTCCTCAAGGAAACTTGTGCATGGGAGCTACGTCAAAAGCTTAGGAGAATACTTCAGGGTCCCGGTGCCACCGCCCCATTCCAAGGCCCTCATGGACACAAACACATATTAGCCCCATACTCAGGAAAGTCCATTTCAACTCAGCCATCCCGGTTGCTCCCGCAGAGCCATCCATTCTCAACTGTCCTGTTGCTAGGAGACAATTGGAATACGAGGCGGGCTTCCCTGGCATCCATCCTCCAACGATGCTCTGGAGTCATTCCATATGGGATGTCCTAGAGCTGCCCAACAGGTCTCAATTGTCCCGCAGAAGGAATCCTTGAAGGGGGCATCTCACAACTCCCAACGTGGGAAAACCTCCATGGCCTTGAGTTTCTGCTCCGTTCATGAAGGGGCAGTCATGCACAGAAACTCCAAACTGAGCCAACGTCTGATCCTCGCCGTGACTTCAGATGCTTGAGATATTGGTTCAGATCTGCAGGGGGTACCTGCCGTGCCCTCGGCCTGTAGCCATGGTCTAGCTTGTGTTCTCAGACTTCTGTCCTCACATCTGTGGCCCAGAAGCCCTCAAGTTTGGCAATTCCGGACCCACAATGCAGCACTCTGCACGCCCTCTATAAATAATATCTTGACTAATGAGCTGCCCAGGCACCTCAAATGTGGATAAAACTTCACGGCACTCGACTCTACCCAAATTTTATAGCCTAACCTGGGCACTAAAGCACTGTCTGACACAACCTGAGCCAGAAACTCCTGAATAACACCCAGGAAGCTGACAGCACACTGAGCATATCAGACCCGTCATGGCCTTAGGTCGTCATCTCATCCCAACTGCGGTTTTTCAGGTTCAGAACCTAGGCCTTATCTCCAACCACTTCTCAGCGTTGAAAAAGATGCAGAAATCAGAACACCTTCCCCATGGCAAGAGACCTTGTGATTGGCATGATTTCCAAAGACCAGTGTAGTTGAAACCAGTGTGGCTCATGAGGCCCCGCCCATGCTCGCAAGCCACATTGGTCACAAACACATTGTGACCCTCAGCCTGAGCCCAGTCCTCAAGTAAGGCCTCTCAGTGACTGGATGAAGAGACAGCATATTGGGCCTGCCCTGCCCCTAGGCCCCAAATTTTAACCATAGTTTTGGTTGTCCCCTCACTCTTCCCCAGGGCTCTGCTTTGGAATTCCTCTTTGGTTTGGACACCTGAGGTAACAAACCTGAAAGGAGACCTCCCATCCCACAGATTGACGAAAAACAATTGGGACCAGGCCAAATGCCAAGAGATGAAGATTCGTCCATGGCCCATTAGGCCTCCCCTCATTCCACGGCCATCGTTGACAAAAAATCCAGAGACCAAAGCCTGAGCAAGCGCCTCAGACTCGCTCTTTTTTCATAACCTAAAGACTTCTTCTCATGGTTTGTAGATTGGGCCTGCCATACCTACGTCCCCAAACCTAACTGAGTTTGTGTTTTCAGACTTCTGTCCTCAAAGTCCTGGGACACACCCTCAAGGCTGGGGCCCCTGGAGCCACACATTAGGACTGTGCCTACCCCATGTATGGTAATTATGCCCATTCCATTGTCCAAAATTGTACAAATTAGGAGAACCCGCCAAAATCCCCGAGGCCATCCCAATACTAGGTCTCTGTGGACAAACAAGGGCGGTCTGACACCAGCTGAGAATCTACCTCCACTCATACCATAGATGGATGTCCCCAGAGAAGGAGATGGAACCAGACAGGACCCGAAGCCATAATCGGATCCATTGCTTTGGTTTACAGGCATGAATCCACAAAATCATGGATTCCTATACCAGCATAGGGGGTTTCCTGAGGCACCCAGCAGAAAAAACCTAGTCTCCACGAGGAAACTTGTGCATGGGACCTATGTCAAAATATTAGGAGAATACTTCAGAGTCCCGGTGCCACCGCCCCATTCCAAGGTCCTCATGGACACAAACACACATTAGGCCCCATGCACAGAAAAGTCCATTTCAACTCAGCCACCCCGGTTGCTCCCGCAGAGCCATCCGATATCAACTGTCTTGTTGCTAGGAGACAAATGGAATGCGAGGCGGGCTTCCCTGGCATCCATCCTCGAACGGTGCTCTGAAGTCATTCTATATGGGATGTGTTGGAGCTGCCAACATGTCTCAATTGTCCCGCAGAAGGAATCCTTGAAGAAGGCATCCCACAACTCCCAACGTGGGAAAACCTCCATGGCCTTGAGATTCCTCTCCGTTCATGAAGGGGCAGTCATGCACAGAAACTACAACCTGAGCCAACGTCTGATTCTCGCCGTGACTTCAGAAGCATGAGATATTGGTTCAGATGTGCAGGGGGTACCTGCCTTGCCCTCGGCCTGAAGACCAAGTCTAGCTTGTGTTTCCAGACTTCTGTCCTCATACTACTGGCCCAGAAGCCCTCACGTTTGGCAATTCCGGACCCACAATGCAGCACTCTGCCAGCCCTGTGGAAAAAATATCTTGCCTAATGAGCTGCCCAGGCACCTCAAATGAGGATCAACATACACGGCACTCGACTATACTCAAATTATAGAGTCTAACCTGGGCACTAATGCACTGTCTGACACAACCTGAGCCCGAACCTCCTGACCAACAACCAGGCAGCTGACCTCACACTGAGCACATCAGACCCACCATGGCCTTAGGCCATCATCTCTTCCCAACAGAGGTTTTCAGGCTTCCGACCTAGACCTTATCTCCAACCACTGCCCAGGGTTGAAAATGATGCAGAAATCAGAACTCCTTCACCATAGCAAGAGACCTTGTGATTGGCATGTTGTCCAAAGTTCAGTGTAGATGAAACCAGTGTGGCCCATGGGGCCCCGCCCATGCTCGCGAGCCACAATGGTCACAAAAACACATTGTAACCCTCAGCCTGAACCCAGTCCTCAAGTAAGGCCTCTCAGTGGCTGGATGAAGAGACAGCATATGGGGCCTGCCATGCCCCTAGGCCCCAAATTTTAACCATAGTTTGGGTTGTCCCTTCACTCTTCCCCAAGGCTCTGCTTTGGAATTCCTCTTTGGTTGGGCACCTGAGGTAACAAACATGAAAGGAGACCTCACATCCCACAGATTGACGAAAAACAATTGGGACCGATCCAAATCCACAGAGAGGAAGATTCGTCCATGGCCCATGAGGCCTCCCACATTCCACGGCCATCGTTGACACAAAATTCAGAGACCAAAGCCTGAGCAAGTGCCTCAGACTCGCTCTTTCTTCATATCCTGAAGAGTTCTTCTCATGGTTTGTAGATTGGGCCTGCCATACCTACGTCTCCAAACTTAAGCTGAGTTTGTGTTTTCAGACTTCTGTCCTCAAAGTCCTGGGCCACACACCCTCCAGGCTGGGGCCCCTGGAGCCACACATTAGGACTGTGCCTACCCCATGCATGGAAATTCTGCCCATTCCATTGTCCAAAATTGGACAATTTAGGAGAACCCTCCAAAGTCCCCGAGGCCATCCCAATAACTAGGTCTCTGTGGACAAACAAGGGCAGTCTGACACTTGCTTAGTATCTACGTCCACTCATACCATAGATCGATGTCCCCAGAAAAGGATATGGTACCAGACAGGATACTAGGCCATAATCGGATCCATTGCTTTGGTTTACAGTCATGTCTCCTCATAGCCTGGATACCGATACCAGCATAGGGGGTTTCCTGAGGCACCCATCAGAAAATATCTCGTCTCCACGAGGAAATTTGTGCATGGGACCTATGTCAAAATCTTAGGAGAGTACTTCAGAGTCCCGGTGCCACCGCTCCATTCCAAGGTCCTCATGGGCACAAACACACATTAGGCCCCAGGCTCAGGAAAGTCCATTTCAACTCAGCCACCCCGGTTGCTCCCGCAGAGCCATCCGAACTCAACTGTCTTGTTGCTAGGAGACAATTGGAATGCGAGGCGGGCTTCCCTGGCATCCATCCTCGAACGGTGCTCTGAAGTCATTCTATATGGGATGTGTTGGAGCTGCCAACATGTCTCAATTGTCCCGCAGTAGGAATCCTTGAAGGGGGCATCCCACAACTCCCAACGTGGGAAAACCTCCATGGCCTTGAGATTCCTCTCCGTTCATGAAGGGGCAGTCATGCACAGAAACTACAACCTGAGCCAACGTCTGATTCTCGCCGTGACTTCAGAAGCATGATATATTGGTTCAGATGTGCAGGGGGTACATGCCTTGCCCTCGGCCTGAAGACCAAGTCTAGCTTGTGTTCTCAGACTTCTGTCCTCACACTACTGGCCCAGAAGCCCTCAAGTTTGGCAATTCCGGACCCACATGCAGCACTCTGCCAGCCCTCTAGAAAAAATATCTTGCCTAATGAGCTTCCCAGGCACGTCAAATGAGGATCAACATACACGGCACTCGACTATACTCAAATTATAGAGTCTAACCTGGGCACTAATGCACTGTCTGACACAACCTGAGCCCGAACCTCCTGACCAACAACCAGGCAGCTGACCTCACACTGAGCACATCAGACGCACCATGGCCTTAGGCCATCATCTCTTCCCAACAGAGGTTTTCAGGCTTCCGACCTAGACCTTATCTCCAACCACTGCTCAGGTTTGAAAATGATGCAGAAATCAGAACTCCTTCAACATGGCAAGAGACCTTGTGATTGGCATGTTGTCCAAATTTCAGTGTAGATGAAACCAGTGTGGCCCATTGGGCCCCGCCCATGCTCGCGAGCCACAATGGTCACAAAAACACATTGTAACCATCAGCCTGAGCCCAGTCCTCAAGTAAGGCCTCTCAGTGGCTGGATGTTGAGACAGCATATAGGGCCTGCCATGCCCCTAGGCCCCAAATTTGAACCATAGATTGGGTTGTCCCTTCACTCTTCCACAGGGCTCTAATTTGGAATTCCTCTTTGGTTGGGACACCTGAGGTAACAAACCTGAAAGGAGACCTCCCATCCCACAGATTGACGAAAAACAATTGGGACCGATCCAAATCCACAGAGAGGAAGATTCGTCCATGGCCCATGAGGCCTCCCCACATTCCACGGCCATCGTTGACACAAAATCCAGAGACCAAAGCCTGAGCAAGCGCCTCAGACTCGCTCTTTCTTCATATCCTGAAGAGTTCTTCTCATGGTTTGTAGATTGGGCCTGCCATACCTACGTCTCCAAACTTAAGCTGAGTTTGTGTTTTCAGACTTCTGTCCTCAAAGTCCTGGGCCACACACCCTCCAGGCTGGGGCCCCTGGAGCCACACATTAGGACTGTGCCTACCCCATGCATGGAAATTCTGCCCATTCCATTATCCAAAATTGGATAAATTAGGAGAACCCTCCAAAGTCCCCGAGGCCATCCCAATATCTAGGTCTCGGTGGACAAACAAGGGCAGTCTGACACTTGCTTAGTATCTACGTCCACTCATACCATAGATGGATGTCCCCAGAAAAGGATATGGTACCAGACAGGAACCTAGGCCATAATCGGATCCATTGCTTTGGTTTACAGGCATGTCTCCTCATAGCCTGGATTCCGATACCAGCATATGTGGTTTCCTGAGGCACCCATCAGAAAATATCTCGTCTCCACGAGGAAACTTGTGCATGGGACCTATGTCAAAATCTTAGGAGAGTACTTCAGAGTCCCGGTGCCACCGCTCCATTCCAAGGTCCTCATGGGCACAAACACACATTAGGCCCCAGGCTCAGGAAAGTCCATTTCAACTCAGCCACCCCGGTTGCTCCCGCGGAGCCATCCGATCTCCACTGTCTTGTTGCTAGGAGACAATTGGAATGCGAGGCGGGCTTCCCTGGCATCCATCCTCGAACGGTGCTCTGGAGTCATTCCATATGGGATGTTTTGGAGCTGCCCAACAGGTCTCAATTTTCCCGCAGAAGGAATCCGTGAAGGGGGCATCCCACAACTCCCAAGGTAGCAAAACCTCCATGGCCTTGAGATTCCTCCGTTCAAGAAGGGTCAGTCATGCATAGAAACTACTACCTGAGCCAACGTCTGATCCTTGCCTTGACTTCAGATGCATGAGATATTGGTTCAGATGTGCAGGGGGTACCTGCCTTACCCTCGGCCTGAAGCCCAAGTCTAGCTTGTGTTCTCAGACTTCTGTCCTCACACTACTGGCCCAGAAGCCCTCAAGTTTGGCAATTCCGGACCCACAATGCAGCACTGTGCCTGCCCTCTAGAAAAAATATCATGCCTAATGAGCTGCGCAGGCACCTCAAATGAGGATCAACCTACACGGTACTCGACTGTACCCAAATTATAGAGTCTAACCTGGGCACTAATGCACTGTCTGACACAACCTGAGCCCGAACCTCCTGACCAACAACCAGGCAGCTGACCGCACACTGAGCACATCAGACCCACCATGGCCTAAGGTCATCATCTCTTCCCAACTGCGGTTTTCAGGCTTCCGAACCTAGGCCTTTTCTCCAACCACTGCCCAAGGTTGAAAATGATGCAGAAATCAGAACTCCTTCCCCATGCCAAGAGACCTTGTGTTTGGCCTGTTGTCCAAAGTTCTGTGTAGTTGAAACCAGTGTGGCCCATGAGGCCCCGCCCATGCTTCTGAGCCACATTGGTCACAAACACACATTGTGACCCTCAGCCTGAACCCAGTCCTCAAGTAAGGCCTCTCAGTGGCTGGATGAAGAGACAGCATATGGGGCCTGCCATGCCCCTAGGCCCCAAATTTTAACCATAGTTTGGGTTGTCCCTTCACTCTTCCCCAGGGCTCTGCTTTGGAATTCCTCTTTGGTTGCGACACCTGAGTTAACAAACCTGAAAGGAGACCATCCATTCCACAGATTGACGAAAAACATTGGGACTGGGCCAAATCCACAGAGAGGAAGATTTGTCCATGGCCCATGAGGCCTCCCCTCATTCCACGGCCATCGTTGACACAAAATCCAGAGACCAAACTTGAGCAAGCGCCTCAGACTCGCTCTTTCTTCAAATCCTGAAGAGTTCTTCTCTTGGTTTGTATATTGGGCCTGCCATACCTACGTCCCCAAACCTAAGCTGAGTTTGCGTTTTCAGACTTCTGTCCTCAAAGTCCTGGGCCACACACCCTCCAGGCTGGGTCCCCTGGAACCAAACATTAGGACTGTGCCTACCCCATGCATTGGAATTCTGCCCATTCCATTGTCGAAAATTTTATAAATTAGGAGAGCCCTCCAAAGTCCCCGAGGCCATCCCAATATGTAGGTCTCTGTGGACAAACAAGGGCGGTCTGACACCACCTGAGCATCTACCTCCACTCAGATCATAGATGGATGTCCCAAGAGAAGGAGATGGAACCAGACAGGACCCTAGGCCATAATCAGATCCATTGCTTTGGTTTACAGGCATGTCTCCTCAAAAGCCTGGATTCCAATACCAGCATAGGGCGTTTTCTGAGGCACCCATCAGAAAACTTCTCGTCTCCATGAAGAAACTTGTGCATGGGACGTATGTCAAAATCTTAGGAGAATACTTCAGAGTCCTGGTGCCACCGCCCCATTCCAAGGTCCTAATGGACACAAACACACATTAGGCCCCATATTCAGGAAAGTCCATTTCAACTCAGCCACCCCGGTTGCTCCCGCAGAGCCATTGGATCTCAACTGTCTTGTTGCTAATAGACAATTGGAATGCGAAGCGGGCTTCCCTGGCATCCATCCTCGAACGGTGTTCTGGAGTCATTCCATATTGGATGTGTTGGAGCTGCCAACAGGTCTCAATTGTCCCGCAGAAGGAATCCTTGAAAGGGGCATCCCACAACTCCCAACGTGGGAAAACCTCCATGGCCTTGGGATACCTCTCCGTTCATGAAGGGGCAGTCATGCACAGAAACTACAACCTGAGCGAACGTCTGATCCTCGCCGTGACTTCAGATGCATGAGATATTGGTTCAGATGTACAGGGGATAACTGCCTTGCCCTCGGCCTGAAGCCCAAGTCTAGCTTGTGTTCTCAGACTTCTGTACTCACACTACTGGCCCAGAAGCCCTCAAGTTTTCCAATTCCGGGCCCACAATGCAGCACTCTGCCTGCCCTCTAGAAAAAATATCTTGCCTAATGAGCTGCCCAGGCACCTCAAATGAGGATCAACCTTCATGGCACTCGACTGTACCCAAATTATAGAGTCTAACCTGGGCACTAATGCACTGTCTGAACACAACCTGAGCCCGAACCTCCTGACCAACAACCAGGCAGCTGACCGCACACTGAGCACATCAGACCCACCATGGCCTTAGGTCATCATCTCTTCCCAACTGCGGTTTTCAGGCTTCCGAACCTAGACCTTAACTCCAACCACTGCCCAGGGTTGAATATGATGTAGAAATCAGAACTCCTTCCCCATGGCAAGAGACCTTGTGATTGGCATATTGTCCAAAGTTCAGTGTAGTTGAAACCAGGGTGGCCCATGAGGCCCCGCCCATGCTTGTGGGCCACATTGTTCACAAACACACATTGTGACCGTCAGCCTGAGCCCAGTCCTCAAGTAAGGCCTCTCAGTGGCTGGATGAAGAGACAGCATATGAGGCCTGCCATGCCCCTAGGCCCCAAATTTTAACCATAGTTTGGGTTGTCCCTTCACTCTTCCCCAGGGCTCTGCTTTGGAATTCCTCTTTGGTTTGGAAACCTGAGGTAACAAAACTGAAAGGAGACCTCCCATCCCACAGATTGACGAAAAACAATTGGGACCGGGCCAAATACACAGAGAGGTATATTCGTCCATGGCCCATGAGGCCTCCCCACATTCCACGGCCATCGTTGACACAAAATCCAGAGACCAAAGCCTGAGCAAGTCCCTCAGACTCGCTCTTTCTTCATAGCCTGAAGAGTTCTTCTCATGGTTTGTAGATTGGGCTTGCCATACCTACGTCCCCAAACCTAAGCTGAGTTTGTGTTATCAGAATTCTGTCCTCAAAGTCTTGGACCACACACCCTCCAGGCTGGGGCCACTGGAGTGACACATTAGGACTGTGCCTACCCCATGCATGGGAATTCTGCCCATTCCATTGTCCAAAATTGTACAAATTAGGAGAACCCTCCAAAATGCCCGAGGCCATACCAATATGTACGTCTCAGTGGACAAACAAGGGCGGTCTAACACCAGCTGAGCATCTACCTCACTCATACCATAGATGGATGTCCCCAGAGAAGGATATGGTACCAGACAGGACCCTAGGCCATAATCGGATCCATTGCTTTGGTTTACAGGCATGTCTCCTCAAAAGCCTGGATTCCAATTCCAGCATAGGGGGTTTCCTGAGGCACCTATCAGAAAAAATCACGTCTCCACGAGGAAACTTGTGCATGGGACTTATATCAAAATCTTAGGAGAATACTTCAGAGTCCCGGTGCCACCGCTCCATTCCAAGGTCCTCATGGACACAAACACACATTAGGCCCCATGCTTAGGAAAGTCCATTTCACTCAGCAACCCCGGTTGCTCCCGCAGAGCCATCTGATCTCAACTGTCTTTTTGCTAGGAGACAATTGGAATGCGAGGCGGGCTTCCCTGGCATTCATCCTCCAACGCTGCTCTGGAGTCATTCCATACGGGATGTATTGGAGCTGCCCAACAGGTCTCAATTGTCCCGCAGAAGGAATCCTTGAAGTGTGCATCCCACAACTCCCAACGTGGGAAAACCTCCATGGCCTTCATATTCCTCTCCGTTCATGAAGGGGCAGTCATGCACAGAAACTACAACCTGAGCCAACTTCTGATCCTCGCCATGACTTCAGATGCATGAGATATTGGTTCAGATGTGCAAGGGGTACCTGCCTTTCCCTCGGCCTGAAGTCAAAGTCTAGCTTGTGTTCTCAGATTTCTGTACTCATACTACTGGCCCAGAAGCCCTCAAGTTTTCCAATTCCGGACCCACAATGCAGCACTCTGCCTGCCCTCTAGAAAAAATACCTGCCTAATGAGCTGCTCAGGCACCTCAAATGAGGATCAACCTACACGGCACTCGACTCTACCCAAATTATATGGTCTGATCTGGGCAATAATGCACTTTCTGACACAACCTGTGCCCGAAATTGCTGACCAACAACCAGGCAGCTGACCGCACACTGAGCACATCAGACCAACCATGGCCTTAGGTCATCGTCTCTTCCCAACTGCGGTTTTCAGGCTTCCGAACCTAGACCTTAACTCCAACCACTGCCCAGGGTTGAATATGATGCAGAAATCAGAACTCCTTCCCCATGGCAAGAGACCTTGTGATTGGCATATTGTCCAAAGTTCAGTGTAGTTGAAACCAGTGTGGCCCATGAGGCCCCGCCCATGCTCGTGACGACATTGTTCACAAACACACATTGTGACCCCCAGCCTGAGCCCAGTCCTCAAGTAAGTCCTCTCAGTGGCTGGATGAAGAGACAGCATATGAGGCCTGCCATGCCCCTAGGCCCCAAATTTTAACCATAGTTTGGGTTGTCCCTTCACTCTTCCCCAGGGCTCTGCTTGGAATTCCTCTTTGTTGGGACACCTGAGGTAACAAACCTGAAAGGAGACCTCCCATCCCACAGATTGACGAAAAACAATTGGGACCAGGCCAAATACACAGAGAGGTAGATTCGTCCATGGCCCATGAGGCCTCCCCACATTCCACGGCCATCGTTGACACAAAATCCAGAGACCAAAGCCTGAGCAAGCGCCTCAGACTCGCTCTTTCTTCATAGCCTGAAGAGTTCTTCTCATGGTTTGTAGATTGGGCTTGCCATACCTACGTCCCCAAACCTAAGCTGAGTTTGTGTTATCAGACTTCTGTCCTCAAATTCCTGGACCACACACCCTCCAGGCTGGGGCCACTGGAGTGACACATTAGGACTGTGCCTACCCCATGCATGGGAATTCTGCCCATTCCATTGTCCAAAATTGTACAAATTAGGAGAACCCTCCAAATTCCCCGAGGCCATCCCAATATGTAGGCCTCTGTGGACAAACAAGGGCGGTCTGACAACAGCTGAGCATCTACCTCCACTCATACCATAGATGGATGTCCCGAGAGAAGGAGATGGAACCAGACAGGACCCTAGGCCATAATCGGATCCATTGCTTTGGTTTACAGGCATGTCTCCTCAAAATCCTGGATTCCAATGCCAGCATAGGGGGTTTCCTGAGGCACCCATCAGAAAAAATCTCATCTCCACGAGAAAACTTGTGCATGGGACCTATGTCAAAATATTAGGAGAATACTTCAGAGTCCCGGTGCCACCGCCCCATTCCAATGTCCTCATGGGCACAAACACACATTAGGCCCCATGCTCAGGAAAGTCCATTTCAACTCAGCCAACCCGGTTGTCCCGCAGAGCCATCCAATCTCGACTGTCTTGTTGCTGGAGACAATTGGAATGCGAGGCGGGCTTCCCTGGCATCCATCCTCGAACGGTGCTCTGGAGTCATTCCATATGGGATGTTTTGGAGCTGCCCAACAGGTCTCAATTGTCCCGCAGAAGGAATTCTTGAAGGGGGCATCCCACAACTCCCAACGTGGGAAAACCTCCATGGCCTTGAGATTCCACTCCGTTCATGAAGGGGCAGTCATGCACAGAAACTACAACCTGAGCCAACGTCTGATCCTCGCCGTGACTTCAGATGCATGAGATATTAGTTCAGATGTGCAGGGGGTACCTGCCTTGCCCTCGTTAAGTCAAGTCTAGCTTGTGTTCTCAGACTTCTGTCCTCTCACTACTGGCCCAGAAGCCCTCAAGTTTGGCAATACCCGACCCAGAACGCAGTACTCTGCCTGCCCTCTAGAAAAAATATCTTGCCTAATGAGCTGCCCAGGCTCCTCAAATGAGGATCAACCTACACGGCACTCGACTGTACCCAAATAATATAGTCTAACCTGCGCACAAATGCACTGTCTGACACAACCCGAGCCCGAACCTCCTGACCAAAAACCAGGCAGCTGACCACACACTGAGCACATCAGACCCACCATGGCCTTAGGACATCATCTCTTGCCAACTGCGGTTTTCAGGATTCAGAACCTAGACCTTATCTCCAACCACTACCCAGGGTTGAAAATGATGAAGAAATCAGAACTCCTTCCCCATGGCAAGAGTCCTTGTGATTGGCATATTTTCCAAAGTTCAGTGTAGATGAAACCAGTGTGGCCCATGAGGCCCCGCACAAGCTCGCGGGCCATATTGGTCACAAAAACACATTGTGACCCTCAGCCTGAGCCCAGTCCTCAAGTAAGGCCTCTCAGTTGCTGGATGAAGAGATAGCATATGGGGCCTGCCATGCCCCTAGGCCCCAAATTTTAACCATAATTTGGGTTGTCCCTTCACTCTTCCCCAGGGCTCTGCTTTGGAATTCCTCTTTGGTTGGGAAACCTGAGGTAACAAACCTGAAAGGAGACCTCCCATCCCACAGATTGACGAAAAACAATTGGGACCGGGCCAAATCCACAGAGAGGAAGATTCGTCCATGGCCCATAAGGTCTCCCCACATTCCACGGCCATCGTTGACACAAAATCCAGAGACCAAAGCCTGAGCAAGAGCCTCAGACTCGCTCTTTCTTCATATCCTGAAGAGTTCTTCTCATGGTTTGTAGATTGGGCCTGCCATACCTACGTCCCCAAACCTAAGCTGAGTTTGTGTTTTCAGACTTCTGTCCTCAAAGTCTTGGGCCACACATCCTCCAGGCTGGGGACCCTGGAGCCACACATTAGGACTGTGCCTACCCCATTATTGGGAATTCTGCCCATTCCATTGTCCAAAGTTGTACAAATTCGGAGAACGCTCCAAAGTCTCCGAGGCCATACCAATATGTACGTCTCAGTGGACAAACAAGGGAGGTCTGACACCAGCTGAGCATCTACCTCCACTCATACCATAGATGGATGTCCCCAGAGAAGGATATGGTACCAGACAGGACCCTAGGCCATAATCGGATCCATTGCTTTGGTTTACAGGCATGTCTCCTCAAAAGCCTGGATTCCAATACCAGTATAGGGAGTTTCCTGAGGCACCTATCAGAAAAAATCTCGTCTCCACGAGGAAACTTGTGCATGGGACTTATGTCAAAATCTTAGGAGAATACTTCAGAATCCCGGTGCCACCGCTCCTTTCCAAGGTCCTCATGGACACAAACACACATTAGGCCCCATGCTTAGGTAATTCCATTTCACTCAGCCACCCCGGTTGTTCTCGCAGAGCCATCCGATCTCAACTCTCTTGATGCTAGGAGACAATTGGAATGCGAGGCGGGCTTCCCTGGCATCCATCCTCGAACGGTGCTCTGGAGTCATTCCATATGGGATGTTTTGGAGCTGCCCAACAGGTCTCAATTGTCCCGCAGAAGGAATCCTTGTAGGGGGCATCACACAACTCCCAACGTGGGAAATCCTCCATGGCCTTCAGATTCCTCTCTGTTCATGAAGGGGCTGTCATGCACAGAAACTTCAACCTGAGCCAACGTATGTTCCTCCTCGTGACTTCAGATGCTTGAGATATTGGTTCAGATCAGCATGGGGTACCTGCCGTGCCCTCGGCCTGAAGCCCTGGTCTAGCTTGTTTCTCAGACTTCTGTCCTCACACTCGTGGCCCTGAGCCCTCACGTTTGGCCATTCCGGACCCACAATGCAGCACTATTCCTGCCCTCTAGAAAAAATATCTTGCCTAATGAGCTGCCCAGGCAGCTCAAATAAGGATAAAACTTCTCAGCACTCGACTCTACCCAAATTATATAGACTAACCTGGGCACTAATGCACTGTCTGACACAACCTGAGCCAGAAACTCCTGAATAACACCCAGGAAGCTGACCGTACACTGAGCATATCAGACCCGCCATGGCCTTAGGTCGTCATCACTTCCCAACTGTGGTTTTTCAGGTTCAGAACCTAACCTTAACTCCAACCACAGCCCAGGGTTGAAAATTATGCAGAAATCAGAACACCTTCCCCATGTCATGAGACCTTGTGATTGGCATGTTTTCCAAAGTCCAGTGTAGTTGAAACCAGTGTGGCACATGAGGCCCCGCCCATGCTCTCGGGCCACATTGGTCACAAACACATATTGTGACCCTCAGCCTGAGCACAGTCCTCAAGTAAGGCCTCTAAGTGGCTGGATGAAGAGACAGCATATTGGGCCTGCCATGCCCCTAGGCCCCAATTTTTAACCATAGTTTGGGTTGTTCCTTCATGCTTCCCCAGGGCTCTGCTTTGGAATTCCTCTTTTGTTCAGACACCTGAGGTAATAAACCTGAAAGGAGACCTCACATCCAACAGCTTGACGAAAAACAATTGGGAACGGTTCAAATCCACAGAGAGGAAGATTCATTCATGGCCCATGAGGCGCCCCCACATTCCACGGCCATCGTTGATACAACGTCCAGATCAAAAGCCTGAGCAAGTGCCTCAGACTCGCTCGTTCTTCATATCCTGAAGAGTTCTTCTATGGTTTTTAGATTGGGCCTTCCATACCTACGTCCCCAAACCTAATCTGAGTTTGTGTTTTCAGACTTCTGTCCTCAAAGTCCTGGCCACACTCCCTCCAGGCTGGGGCCCATGGAGCCACACATTAGGACTGTGCCTACCCAATCCATGGCAATTCCACGCATTCCATTGTCCAAAATCATACAAATTAGGAGAACTCTCCAAAGTCCCGAGGCCATCCCAATAGTGTAGGTCTCCGGGGACAAGCAAGGGCGGTCTGACACCAGGTGAGCATCTACCTCCACTCATTCCATAGATGGATATCCTCAGATAAGAAGATTGAACCAGACAGGACTCTAGGACATAATCGGATCCATTGCTTTGGTTTACAGGCATGTCTCCTCAAAAGCCTGGATTCCAATACCAGCATAAGGGGTTTACTGAGGCACCCATCAGAAAAAATTTCGTCTCCACAAGGAAACTTGTGCATGGGAGCTATGTCAAAAGCTTAGGAGAATACTTCAGGGTCCCGGTGCCACCACCCCATTCCAGGCCCTCATGGACACAAACACACATTAGACCCCACCGTCAGGAAAGTCAATTTCAACTCAGCCACACTCCAGTTGCTCCCGCAGAGCCATCCGATCTCAACTGTCTTGTTGCTAGGAGACAATTGTAATGCGAGGCGGGCTTCCCTGGCATCCATCCTCCAACGGTGCTCTGGAGTCATTCCATATGGGATGTCCTGGAGCTGACCAACAGGTCTCAGTTGTCCCGCAGAAGGAATTTTTGAAGGGGGCATCCCACAACTCCCAACGTGGGAAAACCTCCATGGCCTTGAGATTCCGCTCCGTTTATGAAGGGGCAGTCATGCACACAAACTCCAACCTGAGCCAGGGTCTGATCCTTGCCATGACTTCGGATGCTTGAGATATTGGTTCAGATCTGCAGGGGGTACCTGCCGTGCCCTCGGCCTGAAGCCCAAGTCTAGCTTGTCTTCTCAAACTTCGGTCCTCACACTCCTGGCCCAGAAGCCCTCAAGTTTGGCAATTCTGGACCCACAATGCAGCAATCTGCCTGCCCTCTAGAAAAAATATCATGCCTAATGAGCAGCCCAGGCACCTCAAATGAGGATAAACCTACACGGCACTCGACTATACCCAAATTATATAATCTAACCTGGGCACTAATGCACTGTCTGACAACCTGAGCTGGAACCACCTGACCAACACCCAGGCAGCTGACTGCACACTGAGCATATCAGACCCGCCATGGCCTTAGGTCGTCATCTCTTCCCAACTGCGGTTTTTCAGGTTCAGAACCTAGGCCTTATCTCCAACTACTGCCCAGGGTTGAAAATGATGCAGAAATCAGAACACCTTCCCCATGGCAAGAGACCGTATGATTGACATGTTGTCCAAAGTCCAGTGTAGTTGAAACCAGTGTGGCCCATGAGGCACCGCCCATGCTCTCGGGCCACATTGGTCACAAACACACATTGTGACCTTCAGCCTGAGCACAGTCCTCAAGTAAGGCCTCTAAGTGGCTGGATGAAGAGACAGCATATTGGGCCTGCCATGCCCCTAGGCCCCAATTTTTAACCATAGTTTGGGTTGTTCCTTCATGCTTCCCCAGGGCTCTGCTTTGGAATTCCTCTTTTGTTCAGACACCTGAGGTAATAAACCTGAAAGGAGACCTCACATCCCACAGATTGACGAAAAACAATTGGGAACGGTTCAAATCCACAGAGAGGAAGATTCATCCATGACCCATGAGGCGCCCCCACATTCCACGGCCATCGTTGATACAAAATCCAGATCAAAAGCCTGAGCAAGTGCCTCAGACTCGCTCGTTCTTCATATCCTGAAGAGTTCTTCTCATGGTTTTTAGATTGGGCCTGCCATACCTACATCCCCAAACCTAAGCTGAGTTTGTGTTTTCAGACTTCTGTCCTCAAAGTCCTGGGCCACACTCCCTCCAGGCTGGGGCCCATGGAGCCACACATTAGGACTGTGCCTACCCAATCCATGGCAATTCCACCCATGCCATTGTCCAAAATCGTACAAATTAGAAGCTCTCCAAAGTCCCCGAGGCTATCCCAATAGTGTAGGTCTCCGGGAACAAACAAGGGCGATCTGACACCAGGTGAGCATCTACCTCCACTCATTCCATAGATGGATATCCCCAGATAAGAAGATTGAACCAGACAGGACTCTAGGACATAATCGGATCCATTGCATTGGTTTACAGGCATGTCTCCTCAAAAGCCTGGATTCCAATACCAGCATAAAGGGTTTACTGAGGCACCCATCAGAACAAATTTCGTCTCCACAAGGAAACTTGTGCATGGGAGCTATGTCAAAAGCTTAGGAGAATACTTC